>NC_090651.1:138016744-138316744 GCF_040937935.1 Hyperolius riggenbachi | reverse complement strand
ACCTGTTCAGTGAACCCACCACTGCATACCTGTTCTGTGAACCCACCACTGCATACCTGTTCTGTGAACCCACCACTGCATACCTGTTCTGTGAACCCACCACTGCATACCTGTTCAGTGAACCCGCCACTGCATACCTGTTCTGTTCAGTAAACCCGCCACTGTATACCTGTTCTGTTCAGTGAACCCGCCACTGCATACCTGTTCTGTTCAGTGAACCCGCCACTGTATACCTGTTCTGTTCAGTGAACCCGCCACTGCATACCTGTTCTGTTCAGTGAACCCGCCACTGCATACCTGTTCTGTTCAGTGAACCCGCCACTGCATACCTGTTCTGTTCAGTGAACCCGCCACTGCATACCTGTTCTGTTCAGTGAACCCGCCACTGTATACCTGTTCTGTTCAGTGAACCCGCCACTGCATACCTGTTCTGTTCAGTGAACCCGCCACTGTATACCTGTTCTGTTCAGTGAACCCGCCACTGCATACCTGTTCTGTTCAGTGAACCCGCCACTGCATACCTGTTCTGTTCAGTGAACCCGCCACTGTATACCTGTTCTGTTCAGTGAACCTGCCACTGCATACCTGTTCTGTTCAGTGAACCCGCCACTGTATACCTGTTCTGTTCAGTGAACCCGCCACTGCATACCTGTTCTGTTTAGTGAACCCGCCACTGCATACCTGTTCTGTTCAGTGAACAGTTTGGTGTGTCAGTGTGAAGCAGTACCTTAATTACACTACCTGACTGATGTATACACATGCAAGATGTTTTAAAGCACTTTAGGCCTGTCATTTAGCATTCAATATGATTTCTGCCCTTAAAACGCTGCTTTGCGTCAAATCCAGATTTTTCCCGGGGACTTTTGGCGTGTATCCCACTCCGCCATGCCCCCCTCCAGGTGTTAGACCCCTTGAAACATCTTTTCCATCACTTTTGTGGCCAGCATACATTTTTTTTTCAAAGTTCGCATCCCCATTGAAGTCTATTGCGGTTTGCGAACTTTAACGCGAACCGAACCTTCCGCGGAAGTTCGCGAACCCGGTTCGCGAACCTAAAATCGGAGGTTCGGCCCAACTCTAAAGGTAAATCAGCACACAGTGCAGGCACTAGAGAACAGCGTATACTGTACATACTGTAGGCAGCAGAATTCAGCACACTGCAGCTAGCATGCCAAAAATATGAGGAGCACGTTGTGCGGCGTGCTTATCGCGCCGCACCGAAAAATGGGTGGGCCATGGACCAGAATATAGGTGTGGTAACGGGTGGAGACAAATTTACATGAACCTAGCAATGGTGGGACATTAGATTATGACAGTGGTGGCGAACCTTTTGGAGGCCGAGTGCCCAAACTGCAACCCCAAAGTCACTTATCTATCGCAAAGTGGCAACAGCAATTTAAACTAAATACTGTACAAACGTTTTAACTCATACATGAACATTATGGAAAATCCAAGTTGAAAATAAACTGTGAAGATAAACAATTTCATCCATCCTACTCTTGAAAAATGTATTAAATTTTTTAGAACCACCCAGTTTTATTTTCTGTTTTAAAAAGCTAAAAAAGTAGGTTTAATGCTATTGTCTCATATGATAAGGATTCAGCTTTTCCCATAGTCTCGCAGTTAGCAATCATGTGACCCCCAACAAGACAAATTCAGCAATCATGAGGCCCCCAACAAGACAAATTCAGCAATCATGAGGCCTCCAACAAATCATAAGGCTCCCAACAAGACAAATTCAGCAGTCATGAGGCACATAAATAGACAGCATTTCACATAAATAGGCAGAATGCCCCCTTAATATGGTAGCCCCCCAAGTTAGGTAGTGAGTGACAGGGACCCCCAGGTTAGCTAGTGAGTGACAGGCGCCTCCAGTTAGGTAGTGAGTGACAGGGACCCCGATAGTGAGTGACAGGGAGCCCCTTTAGGTAGTGAGTGAGTGCCAGGAAGCCCCTTTAGGTAGTGAGTGAGTGCCAGGGAGCCCCTTTAGGCAGTGAGTGAGTGCCAGGGAGCCCCTTTAGGCAGTGAGTGAGTGCCAGGGAGCCCCTTCAGGCAGTGAGTGAGTGCCAGGGAGCCCCTTTAGGTAGTGAGTGAGTGCCAGGGAGCCCCTTTAGGTAGTGAGTGAGTGCCAGGGAGCCCCTTTAGGTAGTGAGTGAGTGCCAGGGAGCCCCTTTAGGTAGTGAGTGAGTGCCAGGGAGCCCATTAGGAAGTGAGTGAGTGACAGGGAGCCCCTTTAGGCAGTGAGTGAGTGCCAGGGAGCCCCTTTAGGTAGTGAGTGAGTGCCAGGGAGCCCCTTTAGGTAGTGAGTGAGTGCCAGGGAGCCCCTTTAGGTAGTGAGTGAGTGCCAGGGAGCCCCTTTAGGTAGTGAGTGAGTGCCAGGGAGCCCCTTTAGTTAGTGAGTGAGTGACAGGGAGCACCTTTAGGTAGTGAGTGAGTGCCAGGGAGCCCCTTTAGGTAGTGAGTGAGTGACAGGGAGCCCCTTTTGGTAGTGAGTGAGTGACAGGGAGCCCATTAGTGATGTCACTTCCGCATATCAGTGCGGGCGCTGGGTCCTAGCACCAGCACGATTGGTTGCCGTCTGATCGAGGTCTGAGTGACGCGGCGGCGGCTGGAGGGAGCCGCTGACAGAGGGGGTGAGCGGCACCCCTGGGGAAGAGATCCGTGGCACCCCAGGACAGATTGGGGGCACGTGCCCCCCCAAAATAGGGCAAGCGACGCCCCTGATTGTTGGATAGTTTCAGTTGAGTGCATTGTTCCCCTCCTTACCCCACCCGCTGGAAGCAGCTCCATCACATCCTGTGCCATCATCCCTCCTCCCACATCCATAGCAACAGAATGCTACCATTGGCAGTAGTCAGGGGCGGGACAAGGTCCTCCAGCAACAGAGGCAGAGATTCAAAAGTGCGCCCCCCCCCCCCCCACCACCACCACCACCATGGCCGAGAAATTGAGCAACGCACATATGTCTGTGTTGAATGATAAAGTTATCGGCCACGGCCTGGTGCATCAGTGCTGTGAGGCAGTGGTGGTGCACTTGAATTTGTACTGGTGGGGACATGACAAAACCACCAGTGGATTTCTGCCACTCTGTAGCTTAAGGGCCCTTTTACACTTAGTAGTGACATGGACAGCAGAAAAAGCTCCGGTAGAGTTGGCCTACCCAACAGTTAGCTAGTGCACACACAATGAATGCCTGAGGTGAGGTTGATGTGGAGGGAACAATATATATATATATATATATATATATATATATATATATATATATATATATATATATATATATATATATATATATATATATATATATATAGCAGTAGTCTAACAACATGTCAGTATCCCTAGAGATGACAATCATAATCCATGTGTATGCACCCTTAGGCTAAGTACCTATAGATCACATTCATGAAATACTGTAAAATATTGCAATTGTAATAAAGAGTGCAACATATCATCAAGTGTTTCCAAAAATCATTATTATTTGAAAGAGCTTAAAAAGCACACAACTGTAAAGTAAATGTCTTCTTCATAAGTATTATATTAGGCAGGGAGCACACTTATTTCAATCACGTCCGCTTTGGCACATTGCGTAAAATGCATGCAAAACCACATACATTATAAGTCTAGGGGCCGCACAAAAGTCACATTGGTAATGTGATCTTATGTGCGTTTTAAAATCGCCCAGCAAGTTTCTTCTTCCTACATGCAATTAGCACACAAAGCTTTCCTATAGGAATCAAAAACACATGCAATTTGCATGATTTTTTGTAAATAATAAAGATAAAAAAAAAATCTGATAATATATTTTTTGCACTAGTTGAATACGTTAATAATGCAGGAAGAAATGCCAGAAAAAAAAAACATAGCTTTTTGCAAAGACAAGTGTGCTCTCAGCCTGAGCTATTGAGAGTAGGAAAACACCAGGCAGAAACACTAGCAATAAGGCTTATAATGTAAGTTATTGAGCCACATGAAAAAATGCATTCATTTGTGTTATGCAATGTGCATTTTAGAAAATGCTGAACTTGCTGTATATTTTTCCAAAACACATCTAAAATGCACATAATGTATGTCAATGGTGATGCAGAGGTGTAGCGCTTTAATGCTTTAAAAAAAAAAAAAAAAAAAAGATTTGATGATGTATTTCTATTCCCTGTTGACTTCCTAGTGATGAACAAAAAACACATAAAAACCGCATACAAAACGCACAAAAATGCACTTGCGATTTATATGTGCGAAATGCAAACGCATGCATAACACAAGCGCAAATCGCACTTAAAACACACAAACGCATATGCAGCAAAATGCAACCTTTCATGCAACGCCTAGTGTGTGCCCAGCCTGAAACTTGTGCAGCAAGCCACAACAAGTGAACACACTGCAGGGATGGTAAATGGCTTCACAGGTAGGGTTAATGAGGCAGCCTGCAGACTCCCTGCTCCCAGTGTGTAGGATACACAGAGATGGTGTAACCACTTCAAGATACAGAAGGTAGCAGCAGAAAGCTTCCATGGATACTGTTGGGATGGAGTGGCTTGGGATACACTCTGTGACTATGGAAGGAAACTAACAGCATGAAGTGTGACACCGTTTTGAAGACAGAGGAAAAGTTGACATTAGAAAATAAGAGTGGAGGAGTTTTACATAAACACCACCCTAAGAAATGACTGAGCTCTCTGTTCCCACAGGTGAATATGATCAGATTCTGGGGTTCAGAAGGCCAGCTATTGGTTAGGATTAGGGTGAGCATATTGGGTTAGTTTAGGCCACTGATAGATCAGGTGATGGTTTAGCATTAGGACTATTTCTAAGCCCAACTCCACTCAGAAAAAAAATGCTAACTGCATCTAAGTTGGTAAGCAAATATAAACATAGTCTACCAGGGCCGGTTCTAGCTACAACAGGGCCCCGGGGCAAAAGTAACTTGGGGGCCCCCCTAGCACCTCCCCACCCCCACAGCAAATTCACCCCCCAGGGCTCCTGAGCTCGTATCCAAGCCCCATTCCCCATAGGCAAAATATCAATAGGTGTCCATCATATGTCCACAAAAGCATTGTTGGGGTCCCCATTATCCCCCTCTTCCTTTACTTTACAAAAGCAGAGTGTACACACAGCAGAGTCTTACATAATCCAGACAGGACACAGGAGGCAGCACCCTGTTCTATGCTCTGAACTTCTTCTTCCCGCCGATACCTTTCTTCCTCATACCCTGCAGGCATGTATAGGGTCATTATAGCTGGACAGGTGGGGGGGAGACACCTTGGGGGTCCCTATAGGCTCTGGGGCAATTGCCCCTGTACCCCTAAGGAAACACTGACCCTGTAGTCTACAGAAGAAAACTGGTAGACAGAATACCTGGGAAGCGGGAAATTTGGGCGCATGAGGCAGATGGACAAAAAGGGCGCCGCCATTCACTCCCATAATAAATATCGTTTAATGGGCGCCCAACAGGAAAAAAGGGCGCCGGAGAAAAATAACGTTTTAAAAGCGGCGCTCGGACACTTTTAATGCTTTATAACTGCTTCTCATGATTACACATTATTTAATGATTTATAATTTTTTAAACATTATTTTTAAACGAAAAACAGTACAATATTTTTTAAAACATTATTTTTAAACGAAAAACAGTACAATATTTTTTTTAAACGTTCTTGCTTATCACAGGGGGGGTCTTAGGTTTAGGCACCGCCTGGGGGTCTTAGGGTTAGGCACCACCAGGGAGGTTTTAGGGTTAGGCACCACCAGGGGGGTCTTAGGCCCCGTTCAGACTGCAGAACGCGGACCGCAACGCGTACGAACGCACGCCATCCGCGTTCGTATGCGTTGCGTGGCTGATCCCATCACTGAAAAGTGAATGGGACAGCCATGCGTTTTTACAAAAAATGCGTGCAGCATGCGTTCCGGACCGCACAGGTATGGAACGCATGCAGTGTGAACATCAGACATTGCACTCTATGCAATGTCTGATGTTGTGCGTGTCGGCCACCTGCACGCGTTTCCAAAACGCGGCTGGAAACGCGTGCAGTGTGAACGGGGCCTTAGGGTTAGGCACCACCAGGGGGGTTTTAGGGTTAGGCACCACCAGGGGGGTTTTAGGGTTAGGCACCACCAGGGGGGGTTTAGGGTTAGGCACCTCCAGGGGGGTCTAGGGGTTAGGGGTAGGTACAGGGAGGGTTCTGTGTGAGAGTAGGGTTAGGTATAGCTTTAGTAACATTCTTATTAATGTTTTATAAAACGTTATTATAAATTTCACTTTTCAAACAGGGAAGATTAACGTTTTTACAATTGCCGATTTCATACACATTATTTAATGATTTATAACTTTATAAAACATTATTTTTAAACGAAATATAACACAATTTTTTTTAAACGTTATTCATGCTTATCGTTTAAAACCCTGCGCCCTTTTTTCCCGGCGCCCTTTTTTAACGTACGCGAATACCTGTATCAGGAGCTCAATGTGATTGCTAAACTGCATGCAAATTATTTCCTTCCTCCTCATGACTAGGTGAGTCAATCAGGTGTTATAATATGATACCCAAAGTAACAAAATCAGGACATTTTTTAAAACACTTGCAGAGGGAAAACCGCTTGGCTAATGAAAATGAATGGGATGGTGCACACCAGAGCAGGTCGGTTTTTCCACAAACGCAAATTCGGGGGCTGCAGCATTTTTTTAGATTTCTGAGGCGTTTCTGCCTCAACGTTAAAGTATAGGAAAAGCTCAATCCGCTCTGAAAAACGCTAGATCAGAGTGGTTTTCCAGGCGGTTTTGTTACAGAAGCTGTTCAGTAACAGCTTTTACTGTAATAATATTTGAAATCTTCTACACAAAAACATAAAAAAAACGTCTCTAAACATGCCTAGAATCACTATGAAATCTGCTTCAAAAACCTCTAGAATTTTGCAGATCTACTAGAGGTTTTGGTACTTTTCCGTTAGCCGGGCGCATCCACTAGGTGGCGATATTGCTTAGCAAGATTTCGGATATCCGAACTACCCAGATAATCCGAACTTTTTACACTATCCGAACTTTAATTAGCAATTCGGATATTTTTTGAAATCCGAATAGACTATCCGAGCAAACTTGGATTTCCCATCTGAAATCAGAAATCCGGGCGGATAGTTAGTTCAGATATCCGAGCAGAAGCCAAAATCACCTTCAATGGCAAAAATCCCTTTCGAAGGCATTGATCGAGAAAGAGAGAGGGGGGGGGGAGAGGGGGAGGGATGGGGAGAGAGGGGGAGGGAGAGAGAGAGAGAGGGAGAGAGAGAGAGAGGGAGAGAGAGGGGGGGAGTGAGAGAGAGGGGGGAGTGGGAGGGAGAGAGAGAGGGAGAGAGGGGGAGGGAGAGAGAGAGGAGGGAGAGAGAGAGGGGGGAGAGAGAGTCAGAGAGAGAGAGAGACCTCCGAAAGGGGTTTTTGCCATTTGAAGAGACTTTTGGAAGCATTTTTAGCCATTTTCAGGTCACTTCCGGATTTCTATCCGGATATCCGAATCCGGCCGGATATCCAGGATATTGGGTTCAGATATCAGAGTTTACTCGGATACCAAAAAGTTCGGATTCGGATATCCGATTTGGATCCAGATATCTGGGTATCCGGATCCGAATCAATTCGGATTTTAGAAAGGGGTATCCGAGCACCCTTAGCGATAATTACTATTCTCCCTCCAGGGCGCCATGGATAGTAGGGAAAGATGTAATTCTGGTGGAGTTTTATAGCCACCTAGTGGATGCGCCCGGCTAACGGAAAAGTACCGAGATTTTTGGTGTGCACTGGCCCCTAGAGTGCTTCTGAGCACTTTTCAAGACGCTAGAGCTTTTAAAAGCGCTTGGCTAATGTATTTGTATTGGATGGATCACACCAGAGCGATGTGATTTTTTTCGCAAACGCAGGTCCTGCAGCATTTCTGAGGCGACTCAGCCTCAATGTTAAGTATAGTTAAGTGGAAAATCGTACATTTCCAGCTCTACTGTACAAAAAATAAAAAAATTGCTACACCAAAACGCTCCAAAAATCGATAGGCAAGTCTGTAATCGCTTTGAAAAATAGTTTCAAAAACCACTTAGCGTTTGTGATTATGCTAGCGCTTTTAGGTGTGCACTGGCCCTTAGGCAGAAGCAGGCTTTATAGTCTGAGCTGTAAGTGGGTAGCCGGTACTTTTTTGCATCTGTGTCATCATTTGCTGCTGCAGCAATACACAATGTAAATGTGTCACATGCTTCTCTGCCCTCACACTCACCAAGTAATTGGCCAAATGAAAACACTGAAAGGGTGTCGGCACATTACGCAAGGTAAATAGTGTTTATTAAGCATAGATGGTTATAGATAGGGTGTGCATATAGCTTAGATGTGTGGGTGCGATGTTCCAGTCATGTGCATGACATGCAGGTGATAATTTCCAGGGAATGTATCATTGCATTGTAAACAGACAATCCAGAACTAAACGCTTTTACAAAACATCTAAACATCAAAACAGCTCTGAGCTGGGAGCACACTTTGCCGAATTGCATGTGTTTTTCAGGAAGTGCGGAAAACACATCTATGTGCTGCATAGTAAAATGCATACTAAGCACCCATGCATCTAAATGCACATCCTCTGCGTCATTAAAATACATTATGTAAGTTTTACATGCGTTTAAGATATATGCTTTTTTTTTTAGTGCGGCCCATGAACTTTAATTATGTGCTTCATGTGAGGCATTTGCGATTCTGCACAACATTATTAAAAAAAATATCCTGCACTTCTTTTCCACACAATGGGCTCTATTCACAAAGCATAGTTCGATAAAATAATTTTCTTCGGTAAAGATTAACGCAAATCGCCCAAGTGAGAACGGGCCCGTAGGGTATCATTGCACTAGCGCTTTAAAAACCGCTCTAGTGTGAATGGGCCCTAAGTGTCACTTACCAGAGTGTAGCAGGTCAGCGTGCAGGCAGGGGAGCTTTTCCCTGCAATGCATTCTGTCATCCCTTTAGATGTGCTGCAGCCACCAGGGGGAGCGCTTCTGTATGCTACAAAACAAATACGCACATCTAAAGGGATGCAAGGAGGCCTTTTGAAAAAATCTCTTGCCTCTGCTTTGATACACTGAAAGACCCACCCAATACCCCCATCGCATCAAATCAGCTCAGAAGTAGGGCTGTGTAGCTCTCCCTATTGTCTGCCTCAGAGGTGGCCTTAGAGTACGCGGGGCCTGGGGCGAGTGTCATATGCGGGGCCTAGAGATACATGCTGTGGATACACGTTGTGGAAGCACACACTGTATAGGTTAGATAGGTAGGTGCCTCCAGTATAGGTTAGATAGGTAGGTGCCCCGCAGTATAGATTAGATAGGTAGGTGCCCTGCAGTATAGATTACACAGATAGGTGCCCTGCAGTACAGATTAGATAGGTAGGTAGGTACCCTGCAGTATATATTAGATAGGTGCCTGCAGTATAGATTAGATAGGGTGGTGCCCTGCAGTACTGATTATATAGGTGCCTGCAGTATAGATTAGACAGGTAGGTGCCCTGCAGTACAGATTAGATAGGTAGGTAGGTACCCTGCAGTATAGATTAGATAGGTGCCTGCAGTATAGATTAGTCAGGTAGGTGCCCCGCAGTATATATTAGATAGGTGCCCCGCATTATATATTAGATAGGTGCCTGCAGTATAGATTAGATAGGTTGGTGCCCTGCAGTACAGATTAGATAGGTGCCTGCAGTATAGATTAGATAGGTGCACTGCAGTATAGATTAGATAGGTGTCTGCAGTTTAGATTAGACAGGTAGGTGCCCTGCAATACAGATTAGATAGGTAGGTAGGTGCCATGCAGTACAGATTAGATAGGAAGGTGCCTGCAGTATAGATTAGTTAGGTAGGTACCCCACAGTATATATTAGATAGGTGCCAGCCTGCAGTATTGATTAGGTAGGGTGGTGCCCTGCAGTATAGATTAGATAGGTGCCAGCCTGCAGTATAGATTAGATATGTGCCAGCCTGCCGTATAGATTAGATAGGTGCCAGCCTGCAGTATAGATTAGATAGGTGCCAGCCTGCAGTATAGATTAGATAGGAAGGTGGCTGCAGTATAGATTAGATAGGAAGGTGGCTGCAGTATAGATTAGATAGGTGCCTGCAGTATAGATTAGATAGGTGCCTGCAGTATAGATTAGATGGGTGCCTGCAGTATAGATTAGATGGGTGCCAGCCTGCAGTATAGGTTAGATAGGTGCCTGCATTATAGGTTAGATAGGTGCCAGCCTGCAGTATAGATTAGATAGGTCCCTGCAGTATAGGTTAGATAGGTGCTAGCCTGCAGTATAGATTAGATAGGTGCCAGCCTGCAGTATAGATTAGATAGGTGCCAGCCTGCAGTATAGATTAGATAGGTGCCTGCAGGATAGATTAGATAGGTGCCAGCCTGCAGTATAGGTTAGATAGGTCCCTGCAGTATAGGTTAGATAGGTGCCTGCAGTATAGATTAGATAGGTGCCTGCAGTATAGATTAGATAGGTGCCAGCCTGCAGTATAGGTTAGATAGGTGCCTGCAGTATAGATTAGATAGGTGCCAGCCTGCAGTATATGTTAGATAGGTCCCTGCAGTATAGGTTAGATAGGTGCCAGCCTGCAGTATAGATGAGATAGCAGTATAGAATAGATATGTGCCAGCCTGCAGTATATATTAGATAGGTGCCTGCAGTATAGATTAGGTAGGTGCCCCGCAGTATAGATTAGATAGGTGCCAGCCTGCAGTATAGATTAGATAGGTGCCTGCAGTATAGATTAGATAGGTGCCAGCCTGCAGTATAGGTTAGATAGGTGCCTGCAGTATAGATTAGGTAGGTGCCCCGCAGTATAGATTAGATAGGTGCCAGCCTGCAGTATAGATTAGATAGGTGCCTGCAATATAGATTAGATAGGTGCCTGCATTATAGATTAGGTAGGTGCCCCGCAGTATAGATTAGATAGGTGCCAGCCCGCAGTATAGGTTAGATAGGTGCCAGCCTGCAGTATAGATTAGATAGGTGCCAGTCTGCAGTATAGATTAGATAGGAAGGTGCCTGCAGTATAGATTAGATAGGTGCCAGCCTGCAGCATAGGTTAGATAGGTGCCTGCAGTATAATTAGATAGGTGCCAGCCTGCAGTATAGGTTAGATAGGTAGGTGCCCCGCAGTATAGATTATATAGGTGCCAGCCAGCAGTATAGGTTAGATAGGTAGGTGCCCCGCAGTATAGATTATATAGGTTCCAACCAGCAGTACAGGTTAGATAGGTAGGTGCCCCGCAGTATAGATTATATAGGTAGAAGCCCTGCAGTATAGATTACACAGATAGGTGCCCTGCAGTACAGATTAGATAGGTAGGTAGGTACCCTGCAGTATAGATTAGATAGGTGCCTGCAGTATAGATTAGTTATGTAGGTACCCTGCAGTATATATTAGATAGGTGCCTGCAGTATAGATTAGATAGGGTGGTGCCTTTGGGGAGAGCCAGGCAGACCAGAGCCGGCCTTTGGGGGTGGCAAGTGGGGCAATCGCCCCAGGCCCCGCGCCTGAGGAGGCCCCGCACCCTCTGCAGTGCTGGGGAGAGCGGGCATAGTTGTTAAAACTCATGTGTCTTCACGGATGCTCACAGAATCCTCAAGAAATGTCAATTCACAAAGATTTCCGCATTAAGTTTACTGGGCAAAAGTGTTTGGTAATTTTTTCCAGTTCACAGCAGCCGATAACTCGATTTCCCCATGCTGTGTCTGTGTGGTAAATTTGACAGACAGCCTTTGGGGAGAGCCAGGCAGACCAGAGCCAGCCTTCACGGATGCTCACAGCCACCATCTATTTCCTCTCCCAGCATCTGTGTATTGGTAACAGCGCCCCCTGGGATGACGTGACCGCATGTCACCACAGGAGGGCACTGTTAC
Organism: Hyperolius riggenbachi; assembly: GCF_040937935.1. Classification (NCBI taxonomy): domain Eukaryota; kingdom Metazoa; phylum Chordata; class Amphibia; order Anura; family Hyperoliidae; genus Hyperolius; species Hyperolius riggenbachi. The sequence goes on along the minus strand of NC_090651.1, from coordinate 138,304,841 downwards.
CAATACACAGATGTTGGGAGAGGAACTAGATAGTAGTATCTAGTTCCTCTCCCAGCATCTGTGTATTGGTAACAGTGCCCTCCTGTGGTGACATGCGGTCACGTCATCCCAGGGGGCGCTGTTACCAATACACAGATGCTGGGAGAGGAAATAGATGGTGGCTGTGAGCATCCGTGAAGGCTGGCTCTGGTCTGCCTGGCTCTCCCCAAAGGCTGTCTGTCAAATTTACCACACAGACACAGCATGGGGAAATCGAGTTATCGGCTGCTGTGAACTGGAAAAAATTACCGAACACTTTTGCTCAGTAAACTTAATGCGGAAATCTTTGTGAATTGACATTTCTTGAGGCAATTACCGCACAAGTAGGTAATTTACCTCACTAGTCAGTAATATTTATTTTCTGTGTGGTGATGGGTTCAGTAAATTGGAATATGGGAAGGTGATCGGTAAAATCAGCTGTTCTCAGCATTACCGAATGCGGTAATGCTTTGTGAATAGAGCCCAATGCATGCGTTTTCTCATTGAAATCACTGGCTACTGCATGAGTTAAAACACACAATTGTGCGGCAAAACGATTGTGGTGGATCTGCGGTTCCCGCACACCCAAGTGTAAAATGTAAGGAATGAAATTAGGAAATGGAAGGCCACAGGCACAGGTCTGGCAAGTTAGGAAAAGTACAGGAGTGGCATATGCCCACAGATCACCTCTAAAGACTTGCAAAAACATCTTACTTCAGATGGTATATCTGTAAATCTTTCTACAATACAGTGCTATCGGCACAAAGAACATCTGTATGGCAGGGTGATGATAATAAAGCCCAACCTGCACTCATGTCACACACAGTCACTTGCTGAAAGCAAAAGCTCATGTAGGGCTCAGCCACACTATAAGCGCTTTTCTGAGCACTTGTGATTGATTAGCGCTTTCTGAGCGTTTTTAAAAAATTGTTCCCATTCACTTTCATTAAAATCACAGTAGAAATCGCTTAAAAATCACTTGATTTTTCACGTGCACAATTGCGCAATCCTGGCGATTTTCACCACGATTTTAATGAAAATGAATGGGAGCGATTTTTAAAAAGTGCACAGAAAGCGCCAATCACAAGCACTCCGAAAATAGCTTATAGTATTGCTGAGCCCTTAGGGCTGGGACCCACTAGGGCAATTTTGTCAGTTTTTGGATCACCGACGGTTCCAAAAAACGCATTGCCATTGTATCTAAATGGTGGGAAACCCACTAGTGTGATTGCGGTTACGGTTAATCGCAATCGCAGGACATGCAGAATTTTGAGCAATTGATTATGTATGCAAGTGCTGCAAAATCACTTTGAAAGGCGACTTTGCAGCGATTTGAGGGTGAGCATTTGGAATTTTAAATAAGGTTAATTATAATTACTGGGGGGTCCCATTGTCCGGTTTCAATCTGTCCATTGTAGCATCTGTTTTGAATACAAGGTGTGTATGTTGCCTCAAGGAGGCTTTGCACATCTCTGTAGGTAGTCATTCAGATGTGGCCTGGTCTTAAGGTGGCCATAAATTGATAGATTTGCAGCCGATTTGACCATCAGATAGATTTCTGTCAGATGCCTGTCAGGTCAAATCTGACAGGAATCTATCTATTGGAAATCTATTGAAAATTGATCTAAATGCATTATTGCACCATTGGTTCCTATGCTACTCTATGGGCCATCGATCTGCTCCCAGCAGTAGATCGACCTAGATTTTCCCTCCTGTCAGACAGATCAAATTGATCTAAATTGATTGAAATCGGCTGCAAATCGATCAGCTGATTAACCGTGCATCAATTTGCAGACGATTGATTCGATCATCGATGTCTGAAATTGACCAGTGTATGGGCCCCTTTAGGATGCGCTTCAGTTTCTCTCCTGTTATCTAAAAAAAAATGTGTAAACCGTTTTATGGCTAGCTGCTCCCAGGTTATACATATTCTAATTAGTTGGAGGCTAGGGTCCCTTTCAAAAGGATGACCTCATCGTGGTGGAAGGGTCCAGTATCCTTGTATCGATTATTTCCAGAAAGTGCTTTTGCAACGAATAAACAAAATCCTAAGAATCCCCCATGATGTGGTAGACTAATACAAAAGTCATCAGAACTGTCAGATTTTTACTACCTACCACTAGACAGCTTCATAGGAAAAAGGTACTGTATTTTTGGACTATAAGACTCACTTTTCCCCCCAAAAGTGTGTGTGTGTGTGTGTGGGGGGGGGGGGTCACTGCATCTTATAGTCCAAATGCAGGGAGTTCCTGACTTGTAAACACTTGCTAATACAAACCTCCAACACGCCTCAATGTCTGGGACTCTCTGTACTTTGCTCATGCAAAGGAGGACACAGGGGGACACAAAGGGGCATAGCGGAGGACACAAAGGGGCTTAAGGGAGAACACATGGGGACAAAAGTGGGACAGAGGATGGTACAAGGAGACAAGAGGTACAAGGGGGAATGAGGTACAAATGTGGCATAATCCACAAGATGCCCCTTCACCATGGATGCACCAGGTTTAGTATATATATATTTTCCCCCTGGTTTTAGTAGATGACAGTACATTTTACTTTGGGAGAGATTTACATCCTACATATGTATGCATACATATGTATTTTAAATCACATAATTTATTGCGATAGTGATCCTTTACTTGCAATTACTTGTGTCATTACCACCATATAAAAACACAACACAAGCAGAAACCAAAACAATGGAGGATTTGTGACCCTATATCACAGCCAGCTGAACTTCCCTGTTGTGCGGCAGACACGTTCTTTGTTCCTGGGAAATTAAGATCTCTGGTGTGGTTTTCCTGTATGCTATTTTTAGAAAACACAGGTAGATACAAAAAGGTATGTTGATGGAACAGAAAATAATTCAGCTTTGTTTTTCATGAGGATCGTGTTTCATAAACACAGGTGCAAAAAGAGCCTCATGGTGGTGCATCTTAAATGTTTGAGGCTGGGAGCACAATTGTCTATGCAGAAAAGCATGCGTTTTAAAGTGAATCTGAAGTTAAAATTAAAAAAAAAAAAACAGATACCCACCTAAGGAGAGGGAAGGCTCTGGGTCCTATAGAGCCTTCCTGTTCCTCCTACGGTCCATTCGTTCCAGTGCAGGATCCCCGTTAGCAGTCTCTGACCGATGGACTCAGTACGGAGCGGCCCATCTTCAGGAGCACTCAAGCTCCCGAAAAACTGCCAAAGCCTTCCACAGGCTTTGGCAGTCTATTTATTTTTAGGCTAGGTCCACACTTGTCCGTAGCAGATCGGATCCGTTTCGGGGATTCGTTTTGAAAAACTGAATGGACGATCTGTATTTGCAACATTTTCATGGACCGCATATGGATCCGGATACACGGAGGGGTAGTGAAAGGTAATAGGAAAATGGATACTCCTCTACACAGGCAGCTTTGGACACAGAAACGGATCCATTTTCTGTGTCCCAGCCTGTGGGTGGGAAGGGGGCCCCCATGCTGGAGGTGGTAGCAGCCAGGATGGGGGGTCAGCGGACGGCATGTAGGGGGGACTGCAGCTACTTTGTGCAAAACTGCCACGATTGCACGCGCAAATTTCACGATTGTGCGCAAGAAATGCGAAAACGCGTGCAAAAATGGCCGTGATATGAGTTATCACGGTTTAGTGAATCAAGCCCTATAGGCAACACATCAGGACAGTCAGTGGCGGTTTGGGCTATCTTTACCAAGTTTAGACTAGTGTGTGTACACAAGGAAGAGGAACGCAGTGATTAATCAGCATTTTGCTCTTCTTTTCTGTAGTTAAGCTCACATTATTAGACTTAGATCACTGGGGAAGACTTATCAAACTAGTGCAAAAAAAAATGGTGCAAAAGTGAAGAAGGTGACCAGGTCAAGTATTCTGATTGGCCACTGAGAACAAATGCTCCAGTTTTGCTTAATTTTCCCTGCACTGGTTTTGATGACCCTGCCCATCCTGTGTCAGTTAAAGTAAACCTGTGAGCAGAGGGTGATAAAAATGAGATACTTCGGGTGGGGGAAGCCTCTGGACACTAATGAGGCTTCCCCATCCTCCTTAGCCAGCCCAATCCAGCGCTGGCACTCTCAGACCGCCAATAACCATTATAATAAAACAGAGCTGCGCGCAGGCGCACTAGTGGCCTTCCGCTCGGGCTCCAGCAGAAATGATAGAGCCATTGGGAGCAACAACACCGTGAAGTCCAAAGAACACACAAGACAGGTCAGGGATCAAGTTATTGAGAAATTTAAAGCAGGCTTAGGCTACAAAAAGATTTCCAAAGCCTTGAACATCCCAAGGAGCACTGTTCAAGCGATCATTCAGAAATGGAAGGAGTATGGCACAACTGTAAACCTACCAGGACAAGGCCGTCCACCTAAACTCACAGGCCGAACAAGGAGAGCGCTGATCAGAAATGCAGTCAAGAGGCCCATGGTGACTCTGGACGAGCAATAGAGATCTACAGCTCAGGTGGGAGACTCTGTCCATAGGACAACTATTAGTCATGCACTGTACAAAGTTGGCCTATATGGAAGAGTGGCAAGAAGAAAGGCATTGTTAACAGAAAGCATAAGAAGTCCCGTTTGCAGTTTGCCATAAGCCATGTGGGGGACACAGCAACCATGTGGAAGAACGTGCTCTGGTCAGATGAGAACAAAATTGAACTTTTTGGCCAAAATGCAAAACGCTATGTGTGGCGGAAAACTAACACTGCACATCACTCTGAACACACCATCCCTACTGTCAAATATGGTGGTGGCAGCATCATGCTCGGGGGGTGCATGACTTCAGCAAGGACAGGGAAGCTGGTCAGAGTTGATGGGAAGATGAATGGAGCCAAATACAGGGCAAACTTTGAAGAAAACCTCTTGGAGACTGCAAAAGACTTGAGACTAAGGCAGAGGTTCACCTTCCAGCAGGACAATGACCCTAAACATAAAGCCAGGGCAACAATGGAATGGTTTAAAACAAAACATATCTATGTGTTAGAATGGCCCAGTCAAAGTCCAGATCTAAATCCAATCGAGAATCTGTGGCAAGATCTGAAAACTGCTGTTCACAAACCCTGTCCATCTAATCTGACTGAGCTGGAGCTGTTTTGCAAGAAGAATGGGCAAGGATTTCAGTCTCTAGATGTGCAAAGCTGGTAGAGACATACCCTAAAAGACTGGCAGCTGTAATTGCAGCAAAAGGTGGTTCTACAAAGTATTGACTCAGGGGGCCGAATAATTACGCACACCCCACTTTGCAGTTATTTATTTGTAAAAAATGTTTGGAATGATGTATGATTTTCGATCCACTTCTCACATGTACACCACTTTGTATTGGTCTTTCAAGTGGAATTCCAATAAAATTGATGCATGTTTGGGCAGTAATGTGACTAAATGTGGAAAACTTCAAGGGGGCCGAATACTTTTGCAACCCAGTGTACTGGAGACCCATCAACATCGGGAGGTGATTTGCCGGAGAGGCTGTGGGGTGGCCTATACCCCAGACGCGAGACTTGGCACTAATGGTCATCACATCTGGTGAGTCCCCACCTAACGGGCTGGGGTTGTAATTACTATTTGTATATGACTATGGAAAAGGCAAGAATTTGTTGAAGCGCTTACTGTCATTACTTGGAAATATCTACATTTTTATTATTGCTCTGCTTCCATCAGTTATCTTTAGGTGTTTGTTTATCACACGCTGGCATGGGCACCACTAGGTTACTTTTTCCTGTCATGAAGGAGAATGTAAACAGGAAAAAGATCTCTTCTAGTCCTGACATCATTGCAGAGGCCAGTAAAAGTCCCAGTAAGAACATAGTAAAGCAGTTTGCATTGCAGGAAAGAATGTGTTCTAATGTAAATAGCAACAAAAGCCCACAACAAAAGCTTAAGTGGCATCACAGGTTGCTGAAATACGCGAGGCACGATTATGTGTATGGCAGCTTTCCCAATAAAGACATAATCTAGGTGTTTGGTAACGTAAAATAAATTCACAAGGGAGGCAGCAGAATCCATTCACAAAAGAATGCAATGCCAGGTATTATATACACAATAGCAATAACACTCTAAAGGCATTATAAAAGAGTGTTTAGTTGGAGTCTGTGAGGAAATCTTAGGACACTGGTATTAGTGCTGCAGTAATCTTTTAATCTCACAGCTCACACAGGCAGCATCATCAGCCTACTGCAAATACATCAGATGATGACTCTTTGCTGACATCTAATGGCGTTTGGTTCACACAGGGAGTGTTGCGCAGTGTGCACTTTACAAAGATCTACTTTCTACTCTTATTTCATTATTATACACATATTTATGTACTGCTGACATCTTCCACAGTGCATTGAACAATTTATGTCTGTAGCTATCCTTCAAAGAGGGCTCACAAGTCACAATATTCATTGTGAAAGATATTAAAATTAACTAAACTTATAAGGCCCACGTTCACGTTGGGGCGTTACGGCACGACTTTACGGAGGCACCTTCACACAGTCGCACTGCACTGTCCGAATGTGTCCAACAATGTCACAGTGGCAAAAGCCGTCTGTCCACCATCTGTGCTGAGTGCTAGCAAGGGCCGGGCAGTGGATGCTCCAGTGGACAGGCAATAAATTCACCACCAACAGCTGCTTGTCAAAAAGAGGCCTCACTGAGAAACAGAGGTGGGATTTTTCATTGATTTGGTTTCTACCACAGTCCCCTAGTTGTTAAGCCTGGTACACACTTTCAATTATAACTGACCAATCACTGACCAATTTTACCATCTCCAAGTAGATTTTGAATACTAAGAACAGCAATGGATAGTGGAATATCGTCTCACCTATATAAATAACACATAAAGAAAGGAGAAATAGGGAGCCTATATATAACATTACGTGGTTGGCTGCTGTTACGAAGGTGGTCTCCCCCCTATGCCTCCGCTCTCTTCCTGGTCTGATGTGGCTTGGCATCTACACGCGACAGAGGATACCGCTCTGCATTTCACCCCAAGTAGCCTAGCGAGCGTGGACCCCAGTGCTGAGCTTCTGCCCAGCCATACCGGCAGTACCCACCAGGACACGCGCTATACAAACTTTGGTGCACGTGAGTACCGGCAATAGCCGGCATCCAACCCATACGCCACACCAGAAGTCCAGGTTGTGTACATAGTGCACGTAATGAGTAGCGTGGATAAGAGAGTCTCAGGGCTGGAACCCACTAAAGTGATTTTGTAAACGTTTAGGGAGCGATTCAAACCGCTAGCGATTTCCCTAAACACTCAGCTAATGTTAATGGATGGGCCAAATTCCACTGGAGTGATTGCAATTACCAAAATCGCAAACGCAGGACATGCAGCATTTTTAGCGTTTGTACGTTGTAAAGTATATAAACGCTGGCATAATCACTCGTCAGAACCTACACAGAGCAATTTTGCTAGCGTTTTTACATTACTGCACACTGTAAAAAGTTAAAATTAATTGAAAGGACCAATCAGAATTAAAAACATTAATCGCTACACAATCGCTGGCAAAAAGCTGACACTTTTTAAATAAGCTACCAAAATCGCTTACAAACCACTCATACAAAATGCTAGCAATTGCGATTAGCGATTTGTAGTGGGTTCCAGGCCTCAAACCGTTTAAGGGGGGGAGGGGGGACACTTACCTGGGGCTTCTACCGGCTCTCTGCAGCTGTCATGTGCCTGCGCCGTTCTCCTCCGATGCTCTGTTCCCCGCCGCCGTCACCGGTCAATTATTCGGCTAACAAGACGAATGCGGCTGCGTGCGTCCTCGCTCCCGCTTTAATTCATGGGAGCTTACTGCACAGGCGCAGTGCGATACTGCGCCTGCGCAATAAGCTCCCGGAGACGCAAGCGGGAGCGAGGACACGCATGGCCGCAGCTCTATTTGCCTAGTTAGCCAAATAATTGGACGGTGACCGCTGGCAGGGGAACGGCGGATCGTAGAGGACGGCGAAGGCACATGACAGCTGCAGGGGGCCGGTGAAAGCCCCAGGTAAGTGTCCAATTTTCTTTTCAAAACCCCCCACAGAACACCTTTAAGAGCCCCCCCATTGTCCTCCACAGACCCCTTCCACTGATTGGGCTCCTGAAGTGTGTCCTCTGTGTGCATGTGCACTACCACAGTGCCGCTCGGGTTCCAGTGGAAATAGCTGAGCCCAATCATATCTGTGCTACTCTGAAGGCGCAGACAGCTTGCGCCAGTGCAGTAGCGTGGACCCAATTCAAACCGACTATTACCGAAGAGAACCGAGCGGGTCAGAGCTAATGCGTGAGGCACTGAAAAGCGTCAACATGGAGACTTTTGGTGGTCTCACCTCAGGAACAGGGCCGTGGAGGAAGACAAGGGAACCCCCTTTAGAATACAGAGGCTTCCCCCTCCCGAGTTAAGTTCTCCCTCAGGGCTCGTTCACACTAGAGGCGTTTTTTGGAATTTTTAAGCGCAAGAGATTTGTACAAACCGCCCTAAAAGCGCTTACACTATGCTTTGCAATTAGATAGTTTTCATTGGGGCGCTCCGTTTGCTTGCCGCTGACAAAAGCACTGCATGTACCATTTTCGGGGCGATTTTGCTACAATGGAAGGTATAGGAAAAATGCAAAAACCGCTCACAAAATCGCTTTGTGCGGCGATTGCGTTCTTAGAATAAATACATTTGTTTATTATTTTCCGGGTCAAAGAGTTCACTTCTTGACTTGTATCAGGGAGTGAATTTAAAAAATGATCTGGAAAAGCGCTTAGAAAAGCGCTGGGAATCGCAAAAAGAGAATTGCTTAAAAAACGCCCAACGCAAACACGATCGGAACGCAATGTGAATAAGGCCTAAGGGGCACTTTTTCACTACAGGTCCACTTTAAAGAGAATCTGTACTCTTGTAATTCTTACAATAAAAAGCATACCATTCTATTTATTATGTTCTACTGGGCCCCTCTGTGCTGTTTCTGCCACTCTCGGCTGCAATCCTGGCTTGTAATTGCCATTTTTATGCAGTGTTCACAAACAAAAGACATGGCTGTTACCAGCTTGTGTGATAGGCTGTGGAGAGGGTGTGTATAGCTTCTGCCAATAACAGCAGACAGCACATTCCTGTCTGACTGCCTCAGCCCGACAGAAGATTAGATAAGATAACACAGCCACTGTGCAACTAGAAAAGGCTGCAGTAAGCCAGACCACATTTGAACAGGTATAGGAACTTATAGGATAGAAGAAATAAGGCTGAAAATGTTGTTACAGAGTCTCTTTAAGTTTTTTTTTTTTTTTAGTGTGAGTTTACTGTGGCAGTGAAGCATACTTTATTATGAAGTATGTATATAGCGCTGACATCTTCCGCAGCGCTGCACAGAATATATAGTCTAGTCACTAACTGTCCCTCAGAGGAGCTCACAATCTAATCCCTACCAGAGTCCTATATCTATGTTCGTATCGTGTAGTGTACATATTGTAGTCTAGGGTCAATTTTTAGGGGGGGAGCCAATTAACTTAGCTGTATGGTTTTTTTTGGGGGGGGGGGGGAGGAAACCGGGGTGCCTGGTGGAAACCCACGCAGACATGGGGAGAACATACAAACTCCTTGCAGATGTTAATCTGGCTGGGATTTGAACCAGGGACCCAGCGCTGCAAGGCGAGAGCTCTAACCACTACGCCACCGTGCTGCCCAGACTGCATACTTACATTGTACTGTGTGCTTCACTATATAGTCGCACCTGCACAGTGTAAAAGGACCCTAAAAGGGTACGTCAGCTGAGACAGTTAAGCCTGGTAGGTACACAGTTTCAATAATGATTGGCCAATCACTGACCAGTTTTACCCCCTTCATGTAGTATGAGAGCTTACCTACACAATCTGCTCATAGTATTCAATATCTGTTGACCCACATAATACATGCAGGTGGTAAAAATACTCAGTGAGTGACCAATCATGATTAAAAGTGTGTACCAGGCTTTAAGCTCGGTAAACATCCAATTTTGATTGGCCAATGATTGGCATACAGACTGCATCACATTGCTTCATAAACAATTAGCTGCCACTATTGCAAAAAAAAAAAAATGCATGTGTACACATACTTAAAAGAAGTACATTTCGCCCAGAGTAAAATAAAGTATAAAATCACTTTTCTCATGTTGCAGTTGCGAAGGGTGCTTACACACATTCAATTTTAATTGGCCAATTTTTCTATGTAGTACGAGAGCTGACCTACATTATCTATTCATAGTAATCTAAATCTGTTGGGTCAATTTTACCACTTCCATGTGGTATGATGGCTATCACACCAAATGAAAGCTATGATTAAGGACCAGTAGGTCTGAAACATGTTAGCTACTGATGCGTGATTGGTGTTTTGGATACGTCCATAATAAAGGATCATTTTAGGACATGTGCGGATCCCTTCCTTTTGCTACAGTCTCCTTGGATTTGCCTTCCTGGTTCCAGCACTGTCCCTGTTCGAGTGAGCGGTGTTCTGGTGCTTCTTTCTCTACACACCAAATGAAAGCTGGATGTGTGTATGCACACTTATGGTAGGCAGTAAACATCTTACAGATTATGGTCTAATCCATTTTCTCATGGGGGATTCACAGTATTTCCTTTAGGCCTCGTTCAGACTATACGTGCTACCGTGCACATTTTGGCAGTGCGAATAGTGTGCGACACACAAGAACAATAGAAGGGCATAGACAGGCCTTCTACCTTTCCCATCATATGCGCTATCGCACTGCTGCATGCATTTTTCAAGAATCGCAGCGCTGACCCATTTACTGTAGTGAATGGGATCAACAGCGCAGCGCATATGGCTGTGCGATCGTACACTTTGCATTCCGATCGCACAGCCATCTGCGCTAATTGATGTGAACAAGGCTTTATTTATACAAAGCACTCCCAGAACAGCAGGCATACAAAGATGGTATACAACTGGTTTGCACATTATTTTGGCTGTTGGAAAGGGCAACTGCTCTTCAATATGTAGGTTTGAAAATTGAGAAATTTAAAATACATGTGTAGTCATATGTATAAACTATGCATTTGTTCTGGAATAAAAATGCATTATGAATGACTTTTCCCTACGTTGCTATCACTTACAGTAAGTGGTAAAAAGGTGACAAAACTAACAGGTTTTGCATTAGTTCATCTCCTCATGGGGGACTCGGAATATTAATTTTTCGCAATAGTGGTCCTGTAGCCACCCTGGCGGTATGGACAAGCCGAGTTTGTCCAGGAAAAACATGCAAAAAGCGGTAATGACGAGCTGAGCTCGTCCATGCCGACAGGGAGATTTCCTGTTTCTCTGCACCACTCGCTGCACTTTTTACTGATCAGAGGGATTCCCCAGGATGGCTGGATGCCTGTAAGCACGCTGTGGGTAGCGATCTGTGCTACCCCCAGCGTGCAGAACTAACAACCAGCCACCCTGGGGAATCCCTGTGCAGCCAGCGGGGCAGAGAATGTGCTGGCTGTGTGCAGGATTCCCCTTTCTGTGTGGGCCGGTGGCTGGTTGTCCCATCTATGCGGGCTGGTGGTGGCCTGCGGGGATCCTCCTTCTGTGCAGGGGGTGGCCTGCGGGGATACCCCTTTTGTGCAGGGGGATTCCCCTTCTTTGTGGGCTGGTGGTGGCCGGTCGGGGACTCCCCTTTCTGTGTGGGGGGTCCCCTTCTATGCGGGCTGTGGGTGGCCTCTCTCCTCCCTCCCGATCCCCCGTGCCCCCCCCTCTCAAAAGCCCTGATCTACTCACCCCAGGCTGTCCCCTGCGCCGGCCGCGATGGACACCCTCCTCCTCCATCGGCGAAGTCCCGGTCTCTATCGTTACAGTTACGAGGCTCGGTGACATCGCCAAACCTCATAACTGTAATTACAGAGAACACGAGACTTAGCTATGGAGGAAGTGCGCCGCTTCCGCCACAGGGGGCAGCCTGGGGTGAGTAGATCAGGACTATTGATGGGGGGGGGGAATGGGGGGCACAGGGGATCAGGGGGACACCCCACCGCACAGAAGGGGGAGTCAGCCTGCATAGAAGGGGAGTATGGGGGTCCGGGGGGGGGGGGGGGCAGAGACACCCACAAACCTGGCTCCCCATACATCCGACTCCCTATACCTGCCAAACATCTGGCTCACTATATACCTACCAAAACATCTGGCTCACTATATACCTAGTAAAACATCTGGCTACCTATACCTGGCTAATACATCTGCCTACCTATACCTGGCTAATACATCTGCCTACCTATACCTGGCTAATACATCTGCCTACCTATACCTGGCTAATACATCTGGCTATACATCTGGGTCTTAGGGTACGTTTCCACTAGTGCGGTGGGAAATCGCCGCGGATTCTCCGCGGACGAATTCGCATGCAGGAGCGAAATCGCATGCGGTTGTATGCGAATTTTACCGCGAATTCGCATACGATTTCGCATGGATGACGCTGTGTGCGAATTTAACCATGTCAGTGCCTGTGTGCTTTTTCATTGATTCCATGCGAAATCGTATGCGAATTCGCATGAAAATTCGCATGAAAAAACACCATGCGAATTCCCTATTAAATACATTGTATGCGAATCGCATGCGTGTGTGCGGTGTCCGAATTCGGATGGCTCTGCTGAGCAGATTTTTCCTGCACAAGAAAACGCTCCGTTTTCCTGACAAGTGGACACAGGCTCATTCACTTTTATTGGTTATGCGAATTTGCATGCGGGGAACGCATGCGAATTCGCGTTAGTGGAAACGCACCCTTATACTCACCATTGGCGTGCTGATCCCTCGTCGCGTACCTCTGATAGCTTCCCCAGTGCCTTCTTCCATGTCCCTTGGCGGATTTTGCTTCTATTTCGGCGATCACATGTCCTCCACCGATCGGCGTTGATGACACCAGGGTCACACAGCGTCATCAACATCTTGCAGCAAACACTTTTTTTTTTTTATCGAATTCAATACAACCACCTGTATTGAACTCAATATAAAAAAAAAAATGGATTGCAAAGAAAAAAAAAGTTGAAATTATTGGAAATTAATTGAACCACTTTTCGCACAGAAATCCTGGGGAAATTAAACGCCAGGATGGTTAAAAAGGACAGGTGCGAGGAACAGATAGGCTGAAAGGTGCTGGTGGAAGCCCCAGGTAAGTCAATCCGATTTTTTTTTTTTTTTTACACATACCCATGCTGGGTGGGAAATATCTCTGTAGATTACAATTTTTTGATTTTTTTTTTTACACACAATTGTCCATATACAGAGATATTTCTCCCACCCAGCATGGGTATGTGTAAAAATACACCCCAAAACACATTATTCTACTTCTCCTGAGTACAGCGATACCGAATGTGTGACACTTTTTTGCAGCCTAGGTGCGCTAAGGGGCCCAAAGTCCTATGTGTACCTTTAGGATTTCACAGGTCATTTTGAGGCATTTGATTTCCAGACTACTCCTCACAGTTTAGGGCCCCTAAAATGCCAGGGCAGTTTAGGAACCCCACAAGTGACCACATTTTAGAAAAACACCCCAAGGTATTCTGTTAGGAGTATGGCGAGTTCATAGATTTGTTTTTTTTTTCACCAAGTGTCATTTTCCACTAACTTGTGACAAAAAATAAAATCTTCTATGAACTCATCATACACCTAATGGAATACCTTGGGGTATCTTCTTTCTAAAATGGGGTCACTTGTGTGGTTCCTATACTGCCCTGGCATTTTAGGGGCCCAAAACCGTGAGGAGTAGTCAGGAAACCAAATGCCTCGAAATGACTGTTCAGGGGTATAAGCATCTGCAAATTTTGATGACAAGTGGTCTATGAGGGGCCGAATTCTGTGGAACCGGTCATAAGCAGGGTGGCCTCTTAGATGACAGGTTGTATTGGCACCGAAGTGCAGGAAGCGCAGGATGTTCTCAAATCGTGACCTGGACATGGCAGCAGAGAACATGTGCATGTGATGTATTGGGTGTGTAGACCAATAAGACCACAATACATTCTTTTTGACTAGACCCAAGTTAAGGAGAAGGACCCAAAAAATGTTACGTTCGGAACCTTGAAGTGGTTTCCACTGAAAAGGCTGGGCATGGTAGCTTCTTGGATTGGCGGTTGCGTATTGTGTGGCATAACGGTTGGTCTCAGCCATAATTAAGTCGTAAAGACCAGCAGTGATCAGAAAATTTTTTTTATCTCACTACGCTGGGGCGGGTGAGGGTTTGGCCGGGTGATCAGAAGCCTGCAGGGGGACGATTAGGGCCTGATCTGATGGATAGGAGTGCTAGGGGGTGACAGGAGGTGATTGATAGGTGTCTCAGGGGGTGAATAGAGGGGAGAATAGATGCAATCAATGCCCTGGGGAGGTGATTGGAAGGGGGTTTGAGGGGGATCTGAGGGTTTGGCTGAGTGATCAGGAGCCCACACGGGGCAAATTAGGGCCTCATCTGATGGGTAGGTGTGCTAGGGGATGACAGGTGGTGACAGGAGGTGATTGAAGGGTGTCTCAAGGTGTGATTAGAAGGGGGAATAGATGCAAGCGATGCACTGGGGAGGTGATCGGGGCAGGGTCTGAGGGCGTGGGCGGGTGTTTGTGTGCCCACAAGGGGCAGATTAGGATCTGATCTGATAGGTAGCAGTGACAGGTGGTGACAGGGTGATTGATAGGTGATCAGGGTGTGATTAGAGGGGAGAATAGATGCAAGCAATGCACTGGCGAGGTGATCAGGGTGGTCTGAGGGCGATCTGAGGGAGTGGGCGGGTAAGTGGTTGCCCACAAGGGGCAGATTAGGGTCTGATCTGATGGGTAGCAGTGACAGGTGGTATTTGATGGGTGATCAGTGGGTGAATAGAGGGGAAAACAGATGTAAACAATGCACTTGGGAGGTGATCTGAGGGCGGGTCTGCGGGCGATCTGAGGGTGTTGGCGGGTAAGTGGGTGCCTGCAAGGGGTAGGTTAGGGTCTGATCTGATGGGTGGCAGTGACAGGTGGTGATTGACAGGTGATCAGTGGGTGATTACAGGGGAGAATAGATGTATACAGTACACGGGGGGGGGGGGGTTGTAAGGAGGGTCTGAGGGTGTGATCAGGAGCCCCCAGGGGGCAGTTTAAGACCTAATCTATAGGATAGCGTTGACAGATAGTGACACGGGGTGATTGGGTGCAAACAGTGGTCTGAGTGGGTGATCGGGGGGGGGGGGGGGTCTGAGGGGTGCTGTGGGCGATCAGGGGGCAGGATCAGTGTGTGTGTGTGTCTGTGCTTACTAGGGGGGCTGCCTCCTGCCCTGGTGGTCCCTCGATCACTGGAACCACCAGGGCAGGAGCCAGCCTGTATAATACACTTTCTATACATTACAAAGTGTATTATACACTTTGTAGCAGCAGATCGGGGGTTAACAACCCGCGGGCGCTTCTAAATAGCCGTCGGCTTGACGTCACAGATGGGCGTAGCCTAATGCCGGTGGATGCGCGCGACCCCCGGCTAATTAGTTCCCCAGGTGCCGCCGCCGATCGGCGTTACGCGGTCCTGGGGGTGCCACTTTGCCGACGCCCATAGGTAGTGGGCGGTCGGCAAGTGGTTAAGTTTCAAAACCTGCACTGATGTACACTCACATAAAGAATTATTAGGAACGCCTGTTCAATTTCTCATAAATGCAATTATCTAATCAACCAATCACATGCAGTTGCTTCAATGCATTTAGGGGTGTGGTCTTGGTCAAGACAATCTCCTGAACTCCAAACTGAATGTCAGAATGGGAAAGGAAGGTGATTTAAGCAATTTTGAGCGTGGCATGGTTGTTGGTGCCAGATGGGCCGGTCTGAGTATTTCACAATCTGTCAGTTACTGGAATTTTCACGCACAACCATTTCTAGGATTTACAAAGAAAGGTATGAAAAGGGAAAAACATCCAGTATGCGGCAGTCTTGTGGGCGAAAATGCCTTGTTGATGCTAGAGGTCAGAGGAGAATGGGCCGACTGATTCAAGCTGATAGAAGAGCAACGTTGACTGAAATAACCACTCGTTACAACCGAGGTATGCAGCAAAGCATTTGTGAAGCCACAACATGCACAACCTTGAGGCGGATGGGCTACAACAGCAGAAGACCCCATCGGGTACCACTCATCTCCACTACAAATAGAAAAAAAAGAGGCTACAATTTTCGCAAGCTCACCAAAATTGGACAGTTGAAGACTGGAAAAATGTTGCCTGTTCTGATGAGTCTCAATAGAGTCAGAATTTGGCGTAAACAGAATGAGAACATGGATCTATCATGCCTTGTTACCACTGTGCAGGCTGGTGGTGGTGTAATGGTGTGGGGGATGTTTTCTTGGCACACTTTAGGCCCCTTTGTACCAATTGGGCATCGTTTAAATGCCACGGGCTACTTGAGCATTGTTTCTAACCTTGTCCATCCCTTCATGACCACCATGTACCCATCCTCTGATGGCTACTTCCAGCAGAATAATGCACCATGTCACAAAGCTTAAATCATTTCAAATTGGTTTCTTGAACATGACATTGAGTTCACTGTACTAAAATGGCCCCCACAGTCACCAGATCTCAACCTAATAGAGCATCTTTGGGATGTGATGGAACAGGAGCTTCGTGCCCTGGATGTGCATCCCACAAATCTTCATCAACTGCAAGTTGCTATCCTATCAATATGGGCCAACCTTGTTGAATCAATGCCACATAGAATTAAGGCAGGTCTGAAGGCGAAAGGGGGTCAAACACCATATTAGTATGGTGGTTCTAATAATCCTTTAGGTGAGTGTATTTACAGGCAAAATTTTGACCATAAACAGCAAATAAATTTGGTTTGCCACTAATACTTGCAATATATAGGACTGGATGGGCTTTTAAACACTAAATATACATACCTGGGGCTTCCTCCCATCCCCTCTGACCTGATCGCTCCCACGCCATCCTCTTATAGCTGCTCATTTGTCCGCAATTGGCTCCGGAAAGTCCTTCCATCCAGGGTCAACTGCGCATGCGCGGGCTGGCTGCATGCTCCCACCGCGTTTGTCACTGGAGTGTTCTATTCCAACAATATCCTGCGCCAAAACTGTATTCACTATGTAAACCCTTGATGGGGAGCCAGTGGAGAACATCTAATCCAAAGTACAAATTCCAATACTCCAAAGTCTACAAAAACATATTTACTTTATTCCAAAAAGCTTGTACAAAATCCCCCATGACCCATTAAAAGAGCAGATCTGCGGTATCCCTCCTAAGCTGACTCACAGCCGGCTGTGTCACACATCCAGCACCCACCACATCACTGCATGCATACATGTAAGGAAGTCCTTATACTCCCGGGAGTGACACACACAATTGCTGTAAACAACCTATTTCATTGACGCTCCGGAATGACACAATCCCTCATGCAGTTGCAGTATGTTGTATTGAAACACTCGGGGACAATAGCATCCTGCTGGCAGGCTGTATTAAGGGCTTGCTTGGTAAGCGCTTGTGGTTAGTAACATACCCAGCGTTAGTTCATGCAAAGCAACAATCACTGGTTGCCACTGAGGGCTCTCACCACCTCTTCTGTGTAAGGCTCCCTCAGTGATGTCTGGTTCCCAGTCCTTTTATTGCAGTCTCCGCTTGTGCTCCATCCACACCGCGCTGTACTGTCCCAGCTATCCGCCAGCCTGCCGCTTGGTATCTCCGTTCCCAGCGTGTATCAAACACAGCCGTCGGGGAACTGGATGTGACGTCACCGCTCTGCTCATCACTAGTATCGGCCGCCCACCGGCCTTCGTCAGATGATAGTGGGCGGCTGTTAAAACTTACATACAAATAGTCTCCGCATTCCTTCCTCATTTGCATACTCCTCCCCATGCTGTCTTAAAGCCATATGTTGCTATTTCCTATTTACAGCGCTATCATGGTCCAACGCATTCTGTTAGGTGTCTGTAGGTGGAGAAGTCTTATTTTGCATCATATTCATGTCGGGCAGGTACTGTTTCAGGACACTTCAAGTTTTATCACATTCTTCCCCATACATGCATAGATATACACCCTGCAAACTGTTCTCATGCGCACGCTAGCTAACTTATCTCAGCGTTCTGTGCAGTTAGACCATTTCTAATTATGGGGTACCTAGTCCTGTAAGCCCTATCTGCCACTGTCTACTGTGGTAGGAACGGTGCTAGGGGGAGTTCAGAGTTCAAGCCATGGGGAATGACTGTGCCTAACCTAAAAATCCAACTGGATTCTATTTGGCACAATTTTCTATCTAAGTCACCTCCCCTCCCAGGAATCCGCATTTTGACAATACCTTTAAATCTTAGACCTTCTGGGTTTTTCTCATGATTCAGCATAAAGTGTAGACCCAGGGGAAAGGATGGTCATAGTCTGACAACTACAACCTTCAGGAAACCGACGGCAGGAAACACATTACTCCACGCAACAAGCTTTCACCCTCCATCTTTGTTACAAGGCATACCAGTAGGACAACTACTGAGAGTACGCAGAAATTGCACAAATGGGGATGACTATGAAAGGGAGGCATCTGATATGTGTGAACGGTTTAGGAGAAGAGGCTACAGTGATGAAACCTTGGCTAGAGCTAGACAGAGAGCTGACGTAACACCCAGAGAAAGTCTGTTGACGGGAACTACAAGTAAACAGAGATCTAGAGATAATCATGTGAGACTTGTAACACAGTATGGTACACACTGGAACCAGTTACGAAAAGCAATGGCCAAACACTGGCATCTCCTACGGTTGGACCCTCAAATTATTGAGGTAGTAGGAGATTACCCTAAATTAGCAGCAAAAAGAGCGCCGAACGTTCGCGATTTACTAGTTAAGTCGGAATTTCGAACGGTTACGCCGCAGTCGACGCGAATGTGGCTCGGACCATCAATGCGACCAAGTGGAATGTATCGATGTGGACGGTGCAGTGTGTGCCATTTGAGTGACCGGGTAAATGACTTTCAGGACTCACGAGGACGTAAAACGTATGAGATACAATCATTCATGAATTGTGAAAGCAAATACGTTGTTTATATGATTACATGCCCTTGTGGGTTAAAATATGTTGGCAAAACGACACAGATGCTCAAAAAACGGATCCAGCAACATGTTTGCAACATAACTGGAGGAGATGAGACTAGCCCCCTGGGTCTACACTTTATGCTGAATCATGAGAAAAACCCAGAAGGTCTAAGATTTAAAGGTATTGTCAAAATGCGGATTCCTGGGAGGGGAGGTGACTTAGATAGAAAATTGTGCCAAATAGAATCCAGTTGGATTTTTAGGTTAGGCACAGTCATTCCCCATGGCTTGAACTCTGAACTCCCCCTAGCACCGTTCCTACCACAGTAGACAGTGGCAGACAGGGCTTACAGGACTAGGTACCCCATAATTAGAAATGGTCTAACTGCACAGAACGCTGAGATAAGTTAGCTAGCGTGCGCATGAGAACAGTTTGCAGGGTGTATATCTATGCATGTATGGGGAAGAATGTGATAAAACTTGAAGTGTCCTGAAACAGTACCTGCCCGACATGAATATGATGCAAAATAAGACTTCTCCACCTACCGACACCTAACAGAATGCGTTGGACCATGATAGCGCTGTAAATAGGAAATAGCAACATATGGCTTTAAGACAGCATGGGGAGGAGTATGCAAATGAGGAAGGAATGCGGAGACTATTTGTATGTAAGTTTTAACAGCCGCCCACTATCATCTGACGAAGGCCGGTGGGCGGCCAATACTAGTGATGAGCGGAGCAGAGCGGTGACGTCACATCCAGTTCCCCGACGGCTGTGTTTGATACACGCTGGGAACGGAGATACCAAGCGGCAGGCTGGCGGATAGCTGGGACAGTACAGCGCGGTGTGGATGGAGCACAAGCGGAGACTGCAATAAAAGGACTGGGAACCAGACATCACTGAGGGAGCCTTACACAGAAGAGGTGGTGAGAGCCCTCAGTGGCAACCAGTGATTGTTGCTTTGCATGAACTAACGCTGGGTATGTTACTAACCACAAGCGCTTACCAAGCAAGCCCTTAATACAGCCTGCCAGCAGGATGCTATTGTCCCCGAGTGTTTCAATACAACATACTGCAACTGCATGAGGGATTGTGTCATTCCGGAGCGTCAATGAAATAGGTTGTTTACAGCAATTGTGTGTGTCACTCCCGGGAGTATAAGGACTTCCTTACATGTATGCATGCAGTGATGTGGTGGGTGCTGGATGTGTGACACAGCCGGCTGTGAGTCAGCTTAGGAGGAATACCGCAGATCTGCTCTTTTAATGGGTCATGGGGGATTTTGTACAAGCTTTTTGGAATAAAGTAAATATGTTTTTGTAGACTTTGGAGTATTGGAATTTGTTCACTGGAGTGTTCTGCGCCTTTCCCACCGATGGGAGTAAGACGGGGGCGCACGCCTGCCCGGACTGCGCTGACTGGCGGATTTTTCGGGGCCAGTTCAGAGAGATGGAGAAGGCAACTGAGGACGTAGTGAGAGCAATCAGGCTGGAGGTGCCACATCTCAGGTACACTTTAAAGCACTATTTCACAACCCATAGCAAGTTAGAGTATATTTATCAATAGACACTGTGTAGGAGAAAGTCATACAGCAAGTAGGGAGTGGAGTTTATAAAAACACAAAGGGCCAGCATCCTGTTTCCCCCCATTTATTAGGAGGTATATGGCATTGACATATCATTTATCAGCAGTAAAATATGTAAACTCAGTTTCATGTGCACAAACTGCCTGATAACCTCTCAGGCAGAAATCAGGATGTAACGCTGCAAGAAGGCCAATACATGCTATGCATTGCCCCGTGTGCCATGCTTTCACCATTACTGATCATGCTTCACTCTGTGGGAGAGTTCTATAGAATGGTCATCGCATTAATATTATGAAGCGTTCTTGTTCTGCAGGCCGATTCCTTGACATTCTATAATACAGCAATCTGTGTTGGCTTCTTCACATTTCTTCACTGTAAAGCTGGCCTATTGGGAAGATAACAAAATTGTATCTATAAACATAAAAAATGGCAATAAGACAATACAGCTGAAATACAGTAATCTAAACAAAAATCACAGTAGCCACTTTAGGCTCTGTTCCCACTCATTTAAATTCACGTGTCATGTTAAATTGCATTTTTGTGTTGCAAAAAAAAATTGCATCTGGTTTGGAAATTTAGACACATTCTCTAATAAATTGATTTAATTGGTATGTAACCAGAAATCGCAAACCAAGAATCATATAAACATGTACAAAAAACTATAATCGCAGAGAAAAAAAAAATTAAAGTACAACCGCATGAAAGTCTGTGTCATCTTGCCCTCTCTGTGGTTCACACTTGGCAGGCTTTGTAGTATAATCTAGGCTGCTCTCCATCAAATGGAGCCATATTGTGAGTGGTTTCAGTTGCAACATACTCGTCCTCTGACCTCCTCACGTTATAATTCATAGGATGCTAAAGAGCACCTTCAGACTGGCACATTTTATTTATAATGTGCATGCACAAAATCTAAGTAGCTGCTAATTCAGGTTTGCAGTGCTGTATGTATGTCAGTAATTTTGTTGGTTTTCCCCCATTGATTGTCTTACTGTACATAACCAATCCCTCCTGAAGCCAAACTCTAACCAGCCCTGCTAAATACTAACCACTACTTCACACCTAACCTTAACCTTCTCCCCAAGGTTTACCCTTTCCTGACAAATAACCCTACCCATACCACCAGTGACAGGCCTTCATCCCTGTATGCGCTCCATACTCTACCCCCTAAACTTCCACATCGAAAGCTAAAGCTTCCTCTTTAAGCTCTCCACGACTGATAGTATGATTAGAGCAGCATTTTGGCAATGTCAATTGTTGGCAATTGTTGAACACTGGTGCTAAATCCAATCACCACATGCCTCCATGCTATGATTACTTATGTATTACTAAATTTTACCTGTTTATTAAGAGTGCCGAATTAGTTGTTGTTCTCCACTTTTACATTTCCCTGTTTTGTTTTATTGCAGTTTGACAGCAGCCTTACCTTGGTTAACTGTTCTGCAAAATGTATGGCTGTTTGAGTATGTAGGGTAAGAGGACCAGTCTTAAGCTGGGAAACTCCATCTGCCAGGGCCATGAATATAATCAGCTGTTGATATAACAAAATATGATATAATTCTTCAGAGGCATGGTTAATATAAGAAATGACACAAGCACATCAGAGCAGGGCTCAATGGCTCTTACCAAAATAGGACTATTTAACACAGATAGGTTTAGAGCCAGATGTTGTGTCACTAACAATACCTAATCATCAGCAAGCCATTATGTATGTCACTTATCATTGTAATATTGTAGCAACAATGTTAATGGTTTAAGGTGGCCACTAACGATACAATCTGCTGATTAATCATATTAACGATCAGAGATGATTCTTTGGGAACACTAGTGGATATAAATATTCTAACCAATCTAATCAGATTAATGAAATCAATCTGATTTTTGGACCAATAGCGTTAATCTGATCGGATTCATTAGGAGATTTTTATCCATTAGTGGTCCCAAACAATTTCCGTTCATATGAATAATCGTTTGTAATGATCAGTCGGCAGATTGTATCACTAGTGGCCACCTTTAGAGGTGCATACAAACATCCGATTTTGATTGGCCAATTTTATCACTTCCATGTAGTACCTACACAATCTGTTCATAGCATAAAGAAAAAAAAAATCTATTGACACTCATACTACAAAGTGGTAACATTGGCCAATCAAAATTGGATGTGTGTACGCAGCCCAAGGAGAAGGTCAAATAGTAATGTGAAAAAGGGCTACGGTATATTTTTTTATTTTTTAATAAATCCAAATTGTTCTGAACTCCTTAAAAGATAAGGTGTTGCTGTAGCTGACTGCATGTGACTGCGATAGCACAGACACACTAGTTCATTAAACTTACAGCAGTCCTAGCTATATCACAATGTGACCTGGGTGGGGATCCAGACTTTTGCCACCAAAGAGTGTGTGTGTGTGAGTGTGTGAGTGTGAGTGTGTGTGTGTATATATAATTTTTTTTTTTTTTTTTTTTTTTACACAGCAAATCTAGCTGAAAACAGGTTTAATAGAATATGAGTGTTTCTTCCTGTGATACAATGACAGCAGCCATGTTTGTAAACATTACACACAAGGGGCTCCTGATGAGTCATATTTATGACGAGACGCGTAGGGCGGAGCTACGCTAGACGCTGTCGGCAGATGCGGAAGTAGCGGACCAGGCAAGCGGAGACGAGGGGATTCAAGGCGGCTATTGACAGAGTGGTCACCCGGGGACCCAACGTTGTTATATGCGCTATTCCCAAGTAAACCAATTGTGAGTGCGGTCTGAATTTTAATGTCTTATGAATAAATGGTTTTACACTATATAGAATTCTTTTAGCTGTAGTGCTATTGATTGGAGCCGGATTCCTGGAGTCTGTATATACAGTGGTGGGAAAAACTATTTGCCCCCTTCCTGATTTCTTATTCTTTTGCATGTTTGTCCCACTTAAATGTTTCTGCTCATCAAAAACCGTTAACTATTAGTCAAATATAACATAATTGAACACAAAATGCAATTTTAAATGATGTTTTTT
The DNA here is from genome assembly GCF_040937935.1 of Hyperolius riggenbachi. Taxonomy (NCBI): domain Eukaryota; kingdom Metazoa; phylum Chordata; class Amphibia; order Anura; family Hyperoliidae; genus Hyperolius; species Hyperolius riggenbachi. The sequence continues at coordinate 138,281,297 of NC_090651.1, read as the reverse complement.
ATTATTTAGTGAGAAAAAAAAAACTCCAAATGGCCCTGTGTGAAAAAGTGATTGCCCCCCTTGTTAAAAAAATAACTTAACTGTGGTTTATCACACCTGAGTTCAATTTCTGTAGTCACCCCAAGGCCTGATTACTGCCACACCTGTTTCAATCAAGAAATCACTTAAATAGGAGCTATCTGACACAGAGAAGTAGACCAAAATCACCTCAAAAGCTAGACATCATGCCAAGATCCAAAGAAATTCAGGAACAAATGAGAACAAAAGTACTGTAATTGAGATCTATCAGTCTGGTAAAGGATATAAAGCCATTTCTAAAGCTTTGGGACTCCAGCGAACCACAGTGAGAGCCATTATCCACAAATGGCAAAAACATGGAACAGTGATGAACCTTCCCAGGAGTGGCCGGCCGACCAAAATTACCCCAAGAGCGCAGAGAAAACTCATTCCGAGAGGCCACAAAAGACCCCAGGACAACATCTAAAGAACTGCAGGCCTCACTTCCCTAAATTAAGGTCAGTGTTTACGACTCCACCATAAGAAAGAGACTGGGCAAAAACAGCCTGCATGGCAGATATCCAAGGCGCAAACCACTTTTAAGCAAAAAGAACATTAAGGCTCGTCTCAATTTTGCTAAAAAACATCTCAATAATAGACTTTTGGGAAAATACCTTGTGGACCGACGAGACAAAAGTTGAACTTTTTAGAAAGTGCGTGTCCCGTTACATCTGGCATAGAAGTAACACAGCATTTCAGCAAAAGAACATCATACCAACAGTAAAATGTGGTGGTGGTAGTGTGATGGTCTGGGGTTGTTTTGCTGCTTCAGGACCTGGAAGGCTTGCTGTGATAGATGGAACCATGAATTCTACTGTCTACCAAAAAATCCTGAAGGAGAATGTCCGGCCATCTGTTCGTCAACTCAAGCTGAAGCGGTCTTGGGTGCTGCAGCAGGACAATGACTCAAAAAACACCAGCAAATCCACCTCTGAATGGCTGAAGAAAAACACAATGAAGACTTTGGAGTGGCCTAGTCAAAGTCCTGACCTGAATCCTATTGAGATGTTGTGGCATGACCTTAAAAAGGCGGTTCATGCTAGAAAACCCTCAAATAAAGCTGAATTACAACAATTCTGCAAAGATGAGTGGGCCAAAATTCCTCCAGAACGCTGTAAAAGACTCATTGCAAGTTATCGCAAACGCTTGGTTGCAGTTATTGCTGCTAAGGGTGGCCCAACCAGTTATTAGGTTCAGGGGGCAATTTCTTTTTCACACAGGGCCATGTAGGTTTTGAGATTTTTTTTCTCACTAAATAATAAAAACCATAATTTAAAACTGCATTTTGTGTTCAATTATGTTATCTTTGACTAATAGTTAACGGGTTTTTATGAGCAGAAACATTTAAGTGTGACAAACATGCAAAAGAATAAGAAATCAGGAAGGGGGCAAATAGTTTTTCACACCACTGTATATCCCCCACATGCTATCAATCCTACCTCTGGAGAACTAAGGAGGCTTATTGGGTGAGTGCACACACGGTGGGGGTGTGTTGAGGTGCTCGCAGAAGGTGTAATAGTAGTAAAGGAAAACACGGTTATTACTATAAGGGAAAATGTGGTGGTGAATGCAAAACAGTTTTATGGATTTACACTATTGGTCCTTTCTCTTCAATTTTTTCACATGACGTGTCGGACCTGAGCGGAGTCTAACGGTGGAAAACAGGAAATCCAACAAGCCACAGGCAAAGAGACTTTTGTTGCTTATGGTGGACATTTACTAGGTTTTTGTTTGACTTTCTAGCTAATTGGTCCTGGAGCGCTGCTTAGTTTGGGAATTTTATATGGTACTGTCATACATCAGATGGTTAAAAGCGCGCACCACGCATATGTGAAGTGTTTAGTCTATACTTTCCCTAAGAACAATTGTTCTATTTTTTACTGAACATCAGGTCATACCTGGTCCTGCAGGTATTCATCAACGCATCCTCCGTGACGCAGATTCCGGAGAAGGATCTCTGCAGCTTCTGCCCCAACTCGGTCTGAAGTCACTCCTAAAATACACACAGCAATACAGTCACAGATAAGAACAAGCAAACTAATAACTGCACTAGATTAGTCCCAAACACCCATGCTAGTAAGTCAGTTTGATACCCCCAAAAATTGTAAGTAGCTAGTGGTGTCCCTAGCTGAAGGGAGATCTCATCAGTTGAATGTTGAGAGCTGGGTGAGTAGCCTCTCCTTTACACTTTGCTCAGGACTCTGCATAGGGAACGAGGGAGGGAGGCACTTGGGGAGGGGAGAGAACCGCCTTTTTAACATCAGGCGCCTGTAGGCATGTGCCTACAGTGCCTTATGGTAAATTCGGCCCTGCCAACTGGGAACTTATGAGCTGCCTGGCGGGAGAACCAACTGAGCCTGCAACTCCATTGAGGGTATCTTGTGAGTTGCCTGATGGGAAACCGGGCGGCGGGGGTATCGATGACACAGCAGACTTTTTTGGCCACATGTTGAGGGATTTGCCTTGGGGGAAAAAAGTGGTCGGGCGGGGGGGAGGGGTCAATCATGCGACATTGTTGGGACTTGGGGGGGGGGGGGGAATCGAGGCCACATGTCAGGGTGTGTGTGTGTGGGGGGGTGAATAGAGACCACATGTCATGTTGTGAGGGGAAGGAGTAGAGGCCACATGTCACGTTGTGGGGGGGGGGGGGGGGAGGATGTGTGGGAAGGGGGTATAGGTCACGCGTTACATTGTGGGCGAACTGTGAAGGGGGACCCTGTGCGGCCTTGAGGAAGGGGGACCCTGTGCGGCTCCCGAAACAATTGTCAGCTTTATACCTTTTTGGTAACGCATGGCTCAATAAAAGAGCGTGAACTCATGGAAAACCGGTGTGCTGACACATTTTTTTCACAGTTTCATTTGAGACATAGTCTATGTCCCAGTGTCAAGCACCCGACTACATTTTTGATGGTGGGCCCTTCATAACCTTTTTCATGCAACATTGTGTGGGAAGGGATTAGAGGCCACATGTCACGATGTGTGTGTGGGGAGGGTGGAATCGAGGCCACATGTGCCTTTTTTTCTTTATTTTAATGTGAATTATTATTTTTGGTTATGATATAAGATTATGATATCTGGGTTTTTTTATGTTAGTAGCTATTAGTTTAAATTAAATCCTCTAAACATCTGTCTTTGAATGCAATTTGGCTCTCAAAATAAAATTTACATCGTTGTTATGCTGATATTTGGCTCTTTTGAGGAAAAAGTTTGCAGACCCCTGGCTCAGGCTAAGCATTCCTGGGAGGGCAGGATTACATGAAAATACACAGCAATATACAGATATAGGAAGCTTCTCTGCTGCTTAAACCAGCATAATTAACATAATATTGGGTATTTTATCATTTGTTGCAACACAAGCAAGGAGTATGGCTGCTGAGAGCCCGATGTGGTTCACACTGGCTGGAGACCGCTGCTATATAACATAATACATATGATGTAATCCTCTATAATAAAACCCTAATGTCTCTGCGTCCCGTGTCCCTGTGTGTGTCCCACATGTGCAGGGACGCAGAGACATTGAGGGAGAGTGACGTGCGGCGAGTGATGACGGGCGAAGGGGCGTGCGTGGGTGCGGCATGCGCGCATGGCGGGCACATGCGCAGTGACAGACCTAGCCCATTTTTAAACGGGCTTAGGTCCACTAGTCCTATACAATAAAACCCCTGTGTCTCTGCGTCCCAGGGGTTTTGTCCGTGTCTGTGTCCCAAAGGGGCAGTGCGCATGTGCAGATTTGTTAGAGCTCTGCGCGCGTCCCTGTTGTTGCTAGGGTAACAGGGACGCAGTGCTCAGAGCTTGGAATGTTGCTGCTGCGGCAGGTATGCGCACGCCCGCGGCGGATGTGCTCGCGGGGCGGGCGGGAGTTCTTGCACGGCGCAGTGTTGACAGACCTAGCCAGTTTTTAAACGGGCTAAGGTCACTAGTTACTAATATTTTCCCTTCGCCATTTATTGTAACTGAACTTTTTACACCAGAGAAGTGTATCTGGGTCAGGAAACACGCCACAGTGCTCACACATCACAGCTATGCAGTTTCATTTTTTTTCTTTGCTTTAATTACAGCACTGTACAGACCTCCCAGGACTGAAGCAGGAAGTTCCATATCGCACATTCTTGGCAGCAAGCCCATTACGGGTAATTAGAGCGTCTATCCCTGCTACAGTCTCCTTTTCCACATGAATAACACAATTAATATATAAAATGTTCATACTAACAAAAGAAAATGGAGGCAAGATACAAAACTAAAATAAAGGTACAGACTAGAGATAAGACCACATTTTTGCTATAAGAAAAAAAATAGCTGATCTTGGCATTTATCCTAGATCAGAAACTGACTAAACTTTCACCCATCTAATATCAATGAATTTAAAAAAAGAAATTTAGAGAAAAGTGACAACAAGCTTAGCATACAAGTCTCTAAAGACAAGAGAACAGCAAAGCTTCTATTTATGCCAACTTCCTCTAGGCTAAGTCTAGGTGGTGCATTCGCATCCATGTGCCCCCTAGTGGTAAAACTACATACACACCATAAATGTTCATTGCTTGCAATGGTTTGTGATCATCTGAGTTTGATACCTTGCGCTAGCTTTTCACACTAATCATTTAAAATTCACATTGTATAATGTATCAATGTGTGAATTCATAAAAAACTGTGTAAAGCTAATTAATGCAAATGTGAAATAATATGCAGTAATACAAGGGAGGCTGAATTAGCGATATAAATAGTCTTCCGACAGCCTGGCGGGCTCAATGCAGCACAGCTCCATCACAGATACAGCTCTCAGGAGAAAAAAATAGTTAATATACGGTATCTACATATTGACCCTTTTAGATATTTTTTAAATTAGGGGTTGTTTATAGAATTCATGGCTGGTCTGCTGGAGCAGAGGAGACGTTTTGACTGTAATTCTGCTTTAACAAAAGAAGAGTTTCACTTAAAAAAAAAACTGCCTGCAAGACAGACTTCAAAGTGGACTGTACCATGTGTCCACCAGTGCTGATACAGGTCCCCGAGACCTGCTGGATGGATAATGGTGACCTCTGTGGCATTAGTACTAAATAGACAGTAAAAAACATAACTCAGGATTACCTTTCTTCCCTAGTGCTGATCCAGCAAATATACAGCCCGTAGATGTCTCAGCAACAATTCTATGAAAAAAAAGACTACATTTTTAATAAACTGAACACAAAATTAATCTGTGGCCTTTTAAATGTCATTCTTCAATAGTAATGTTCATTTGCATACAACAGAATGCTCTTTGGACACAAAGTTGCTCTGCTGCAGATGATATTTGACTAGGCCAGAAAAAGAACGCGATTTAGTGGTTGCCAGGGATAACCACCGTTCGGCACGAGCAGTATAAAAACTGCAGTTAGTAGCTTGACATTCTCACAACTATAGCAGATACCTCGAAGTGGAACACAGATGCCTCAAGCAATTAAGGAACTTTATTTGGCTATCTTCAGGAATATAGGTGCACAAATCATCAGCAATCTCCATGTCATCTTGGCGTTGCATTGCAATCACAAATCAGTCCTATTAACTGACTTAAGGTGCATACACACATCAGACCATAGTCTTTGGAAAATGAAAGATTACAGACCAATGTTACCCCCTTCCGTGTAGTATGAGAGCCATACCTACACAGTCTATTCTATCGAGCTGAACTCCCTATAAGACAGAAATCTTTGCAAGATGCTGTGCACAAAGATACTGCACACATTCAAAAGATCAGTAACTGCAAAAGATCTGTTCCTGCAAAATGCATTCATAGTCTATGATATCAGCAGATCCTCATACACACCTTGTTTAACAGACATTCATCTGCAGATCAGACAATCATCTGCAGATCTGAAGATCCATCCTAGTGGATCTGATCTGCAGATGAATGTCTGTTAAACAAGGTGTGTATGAGAATCTGCAGATATCATAGACTATGAATGCATTTTGCAGGAATGGATCTTTTGCAGGAACAGATCTTTTGCAGATACTTATCTTTTGCATGTGTACAGCATCTTTGTGTGCATCATCTTGCAAAGATTTCTATCTGATGGGGAGTTCAGCTCAATAGAATAGACTGTGTAGGTGTAGCTCTCATACTACATGGAAGGGGGTAAAATTGGTCTGTGATCTTTCATTTTCCAAAGACTATGGTCTGATGTGTGTATGCACCCTTAGGCTCATGCCTTTAGGAAATTAATCTAGGCAATGTGAAATCTAGGCTACGTGAGCAAAGAAGAAAGTCAGGTAGAAAGTGAAGTACCCCGGAAACTAGGAGTCCCTGTTATATATAGAAAAACCTCCAGTTTACCAAGGGTTACATCTTAATGTCTCACTGGGCGGCATCAAGCTGTCCTTTACATTCAGAGCTTGCTATTGGTTATCAGGAGTGTGTGATGCACAGTGTGCCCACTGCACAACTGTGGCCATATATGGTGCTTCCTTCCTTATGACCACGGAAGGAGGTCTTATGTTCCTGCTGTAATTCTTTATACTTTGCGGTCACAAAGCAGGCAGTAAGTCTGCCTGAAAGTGAGATAAAGCCACGTTTGACCTTCTCTACCAAGTAAGATGTACCACTAAACCTCAGAATGGTTCCTTTCTAGAATGTGTCTTAAAAGGGACCCTGAGCAGTAGAAAAAAACAGACCCTGCCCGTCATCACACCAGCTACCGTAAGAGTCTTGAGCATGCGCGGTTCTCTAAAGACTGAACCTCGCAACCTCCCCAAGTAAGTCCCGATTTCTGGCAATATTTAGGCAAGATTTACTGCTGAAAAATGGATTCAATTTATACATTTCTTTTTTTAATCATCATTATAAACAGATCCCACAGTGGAGAAGAAGTTGCCCCTGAAAATGACTTCATACAACTGCACTGCACGCCAGAGAATTTTATTCCACATAACTACAAACCACTTACACAATTCCGCTACCGTTTCCCACTGCTTTGTCAGCAGGTTCTTGGACACCTTGAATATTTACATGCAGATCCCTCAATTCCCGCCGAATGCAACGTACTGCTGCTGACACCATGTCCTTCACCATCTTCAAGAGAGTAAAAAAGTGGCAATGTTACATTTATTATGGAAACATAAACTTATAACACATACAAACTGTCCACTGCGGATGACTGTTGACCCTTTGAACAGATCAGAGAACCCCGATTTATTGGGAGTCTTTACAAGTACGCTAGCAGTGGTTTGACTGTAGCTAGCTTGTCTGACAGCTTATCCATGTCTCTTCTTGAAAATCACTCAGTGCATTGTATAACGGCATAACTAACATCAGTGTTCTCCCCAGAATTTTTTTCCAGCCGGGTGGCATGAAAAATTAGCCGGGTGGGGGGGCGATGAGAAAATACAGGACCGGTGCTTCTGTGCACAAATCTGCTTACAGCATAGGAGGAGGTGAGCCGATGACAGCCGGGTGCTCACCAAAACTAGCCGGGTGGAGCACCCGGCTAAAAGAGCCTGGGGAGAACACTGCACATAATTGTATAACGGCATAACTCACATAATTGTATGCTTTTCACTGGACAAAAAGGTTTAGTTTAGCTTCTCTGCACTCCACTCCCTCCTTACTTGTACACTAATTATCAGATCACATATGTGGATCACAACATGTAATTAAGAGCACAGATAATACAAGTAAAGTTGTTTTAAGTCTTTATACCTTTAATGACAGTTGAGGAACAAGTTCTGTACAAGGCTAGCTACTCAATCTGTTACTTTACTGCTTTTTCCACTTCCTAAATTTGCTTTCTAATTTCTTCCCCACCAACACATCAACCTATTCAGAGTTCCAGTGTTCATGCAAGAGGATAACAACAACAAAAAAGTTGTGATTGGCTCTGACATGGGTATGGCACAGATTCTTCACTTGGAAGATACCCACTGACCTTATAGGGAAGGACTCCAGCCACAAATGCTCGCCCATATATCTTTGTGACAGAACCCTTATCTGTCAGGTTGATGGGCTTTAAATATTTTACAGGAGAAACTCGGACTAGTATTTCACCTCCTCCACGAGGGTAGTAACCTCTGTAAGAGAAAGATTTCAGTATAGCATTAAAACCATTTATTACACTGCAAAAGCCTTACGCTAAAGAATATCTGTAACAATTTGATCATGTTTAGGAGATCCACATATAAATTCCATTAGGTCAGAAAGACAATTTGCATGTGTTTTCATTGTTTAGAATAGAACTATAGTGTATATATATATATAAAAAAAAAAGTCCTTACATTCAAATTGCTATAATTATTGCATAAATAATAGTGGAAATTACTTCTGCTTGTTAAAGAAATGTCTACAAACAATGATTTATACTGGTCTGTGAAGAAGGAAGGAATGGATGTGAAACCTTTCAGAAGGAAATTGATTTGCATATTAACTCACTGAGCGAAATTAGTGACTTATGGGAGTAACTTCTGGCTCATGTGAACCTGAATACTTGCAAATGTCTTCTATTTTAGGAAGATGGAATTGTACTTAACATTGTAATTTCAGTAAGGTGGTTTTTTGGTTCCTTTGGACAGCTCCACAAATTCTAGTGGTTCTGGTTTTATGTGGATTAAGCCATGTACACACAGTAATGTACAGTATCTGTATCTTCAGAAGGCCACTATTATGACCCCTGCCTGATCACATGGCAGTACAGGGCTGTCAGGCTTGCCCCTCCCATTAGCCCCATATGGTCAGCATTGCATCAGAGAACGTGTCTGATATTGCTGCAACTTCACAATTTAAACAAAGTATATTACTTATGGAAAGCAGTGCAATATAATATACAGAAAGAGCAAATGTTTAAGTAGTAGTATACTTATGTGTGTTTATAACTAAATGAGGCCGTAATCAATAATGTGATACATTTGCATTATTTTTACCCCCCCCCCCCCTTTTAACATACTGGGCCATATGCACTTCACTTTTTTACCTGACAATTCTCCCAGGAGATAATTTTGCTTCTTTAATTTAGAATAACTTTTTAGTACTTTGCAATGTAAAAAGTACCAAAAAGTAGTGGAAAAAGTACTATCAAAATTATGAGTATTTTTTTGCTTTCTAGTGATTTAAAAGACATTTTATCGACAAATTTCAAAATTTCACCTAGGAGAAAACTCAGGTGAAAAAGTTAATTGCATATGGGCCACAGGCATGTCAATTTCATCATGTATAGCAAAAGCTACAGTGGAGGAAATTATTATTTGACCCCTCACTGATTTTGTAAGTTTGTCCAATGACAAAGAAATGAAAAGTCTCAGAACAGTATCATTTCAATGGTAGGTTTATTTTAACAGTGGCAGATAGCACATCAAAAGTAAAATCGAAAAAATAACCTCAAATAAAAGATAGCAACTGATTTGCATTTCATTGAGTGAAATAAGTTTTTGAACCCTCTAACAATAAAAGACTTAAAGAGGAGCTGTTAGGTATAAGGTCTCAGAGAAAATAAACACATATCAGTAGCTAAAGATTGGCTGTACTTACATTACATATGCATTTGACTGTCCATGTTTGTACTTCACATAATTTTTATATAGTATTTGCAGAGAATGATGCTCCTGACAGCTCATGGCAGGTTCCATGTTTGTCTGTCTCCTATGAAGCCAAATGTGTCGTCATGTCCTGCCTGCTTCCTGATGATTCCACTCTCACAAACGCTGGTAATGAGTAACACTACTGTGCAGTGAATATTAATTAGCCATGTGGCTAGGAACAATAGCGGACTCCTGCAGTGTACTCTGCCCGAGATTTATTAGTGCTGTGAGCTAGACTGTTACATGCTGTTGTAACTTGAGCCTCACTAGCAGCCAGGGGAGGGCCCCAGAATGCTTTGCAGTATCTGTTATTCGGCTTGCGTCCTCCTTAGGAGCCTGGGAATACGGAGCCTTGCTGTCAGCAAACATCTAAAGTAAGAGAGATTTTTAACTGCAGTATTGCCTTTTTGGCTTCCTTCTAAACTGTTTAACACAGGAGAATAGAGGTTTAAATTAGCTTTTGCAGCCTGACAGTTACTCTTTAATACTTAGTGGAAAAACCCTTGTTTGCAAGCACAGAGGTCAAACGTTTCTTATAATTGATGACCAAGTTTGCACACATTTTAGGAGGAATGTTGGTCCACTCCTCTTTGCAGATCATCTCTAAATCCCTAAGGTTTCGAGGCCGTCTCTGTGCAACTCTAAACTTGAGCTCCCTCCATAGGTTTTCTATTGGATTAAGGTCCGGAGACTGACTAGGCCACTCCATGACCTTAATGTGCTTCTTCTTGAGCCACTCCTTTGTTGCCTTTGCTGTATGTTTTGGGTCATTGTCGTGCTGGAACACCCATCCACGACCCATTTTCAGTTTCCTGGCAGAGGGAAGGAGGTTGTCGTTCAGGATTTCCCGATACATGGCTCCGTCCATTTTTCCGTTAATGCGATTAAGTTGTCCTGTGCCCTTAGCAGAAAAACACCCCCATGCTTGACGGTGGGGACGGTGTTTTGGGGGTCATAGGCAGCATTTTTCTTCCTCCAAACACAGCGAGTTGAGTTAATACCAAAGAGCTCTATTTTGGTCTCATCAGACCACAGCACCTTCTCCCAGAATCATTCAGGTGTTCATTGGCAAACTTCAGACGGGCCTGCACATGTGCCTTCTTGAGCAGGGGGACCTTGCGAGCCCTGTAGGATTTTAATCCATTGCGGTGTAATGTGTTTACAATGGTTTTCTTGGTGACTGTGGTCCCTGCTAATTTGAGGTCATTCACTAACTCCTCCCGTGTAGTTCTAGGATGCTTTTTCACCTTTCTCAGAACCATTGACACCCCACGAGGTGAGATCTTGCGTGGAGCCCCAGAGCGAGGTCGATTGATGGTCATTTTGTGCTCCTTCCATTTTCGAACAATCGCACCAACAGTTGTCACCTTCTCTCCCAGCTTCTTGCTAATGGTTTTGTAGCCCATTCCATGCTTGTGCAGGTCTACAATTTTGTCTCTGACATCCTTGGACAGCTCTTTGGTCTTTCCAATGTTGGAGAGTTTGGAGTCTGCTTGATTGATTGATTCTGTGGACAAGTGTCTTTTATACATGTGACTAGTTAAGACAGGTGTCCTTAATGAGGGTGACTAATTGAGTAGAAGTGTCTAACCACTCTGTGGGAGCCAGAACTCTTAATGGTTGGTAGGGGTTCAAAAACTTATTTCACTCAATGAAATGCAAATCAGTTGCTATCTTTTATTTAAGGTTATTTTTTCGATTTTCCTTTTGATGTGCTATCTGCCACTGTTAAAATAAACCTACCATTGAAATGATACTGTTCTGAGACTTCATTTCATTGTCATTGGACAAACTTACAAAATCAGTGAGGGGTCAAATAATTATTTCCTCCACTGTATACTGACAGCAAAATGATCCTGCTTAAATAATGGGCCAAAAGGTACATACACATATACCAAAAGTGTGACCAATCAGGATAGAGGGTGATCCTGCAGGCAGGATTGCAGGGAACAAGCGCAGTACAGATGTATAGTGTTGCTATGGGGAGGTGAGGAGGGCTGACTGAATAGGGTATCCTGGCAGACAAGGTAAGGGGAATGAATGTGCTCAGAAGTCACTGAAATAACTGTACAGGCTGGGATCTCGGTTGTGATGGTCTGGAACGGGTTGTCCTGGCTGAGATTAGTACAGCAGGTGTACAGAGCTTCATAGCAGCTCTCACTGCTTCTACACAGTTAAATTTGCTCTGTAAAGGCAATACATATCTCTATTGTACTGCTGACAAAATCTAAAAACCGTGACTACAAAGCTGAAGATGCTGCTGAGTTTTTGTTTTTTGTGCAATATACACAATACAGGAGATAAGGTTGTATTTTAAAAAGACACACATAAATCAGTAATAGTTGTACACTTCAAATATTGACCGTAACATAATTTGAAGCTAGCTAGATTTTTTTTTTCATTTATTTATGAAAGTGGAGTTATGCTCTCAAGGCATCCCAACAGTCTTTCAAAACATATTTACCTTCTTCTGATATCGCAATCCAGTTTAAAGCCAAAGTGTTCTGCAATAGGCTTAAATACCTGTAGAAAAAAAAATAATTATTACATAATGATAATTGCATGAATGAAGTCCAACTCCAGACAGCAGGCAATACTAATTATCATCCTGCCAATATTGCAGGAATGCACTCCATGCCACCGTATAAGTTCTGTATACTAGTTGAGGCCCAGTGCACACCAAAAACCTCTAGCAGATCCACAAACGCGATTCTAGGCATGTTTAGAGAAGTTTTCTAAACATGCCTAGCGTTTTTTGGAGCGTTTTTGTGTAGCAGATTAGAAATATTGTTACAGTACAAGCTGTTACTGAACAGCTTCTGTAACAAAAACGCCTGGAAAACTGCTCTGATGTAGCGTTTTTAGAGCAGTTTTCCACTTTCCTATACTTTAACATTGAGGCAGAAACTCTTTAGAAATCTAAAAAATGCTGCAGCCTCTGAGTTTGTGTTTGTGGAAAACACGAGCCACTCTGGTGTGCATAAGCCCATTAACTTCCATTAGCCAAGCGCTTTCCCCCCTGCAAGCGTTTTAAAAAACGCTTCAGAACCGCTCTGGTGTGCACCAGCCCAAACTGCTGTTTTCTAGCTGATACAGAACTACAAGTCCCAGGACACTCTCAGACCTGGACTGGTCAATAAACCATGGTGCACAGCCTGGAGCTATTCTATACTGCAACCAACCACATTCCCAGGTGAACCTAATATAAGAAAACTGACTGATTGCTAAGGGCAACGGCAAGACTTCTGTTCTACTTTCCTAATATTTACAAACAATTGCTAGTAATGAGTTTAGTTTCTATGGCCTCTTGCACACTGCATGCGTTTCCGATTCAGCTTTTTAATACGGTAGGTTTTTACATCCGATTTTTAATCTTTACTGCAAGCTGCATTTTTTGATCCATTTTTCTGTTGAATGTATTCAGGGAAAATCGGAACTGAAAATCGGAATGGATTTGCAGTGTGCAGGGAGCCTTATTTGTGATATAGTTATCCAGTAAAATCATTCTAATATGGTACAGTTCTTAGTCCTGGCCACTGGTTCTACTTCTTCCTCCAGCTCTAAATGAGAAGTGCTATATCGCATGCTAGTTACTCCCAATTAACCTCTGCAGAGCCAAAGAGAGTTACTATGGCATATGGTGATTTGTTGTGCAGATAAACAGAAGGTACATCTGATATACTATACTCACCATTGTAGTGTAGTCAATTTGTGGAGCCATCTCTGCATTTGTGCCACCCTTGAAGATGAGTTCTGAGGGGGATTCAGCAAACAGGACACAAGGTAGGGAGACTTGAAGAAGCAAACACACACTCCTACCAGGACCAGAGAAAAAAAAATACATTGAGTGGGAACTGCAGAATGAAGACACAGTAAGAATATGTTGAGGAAGGAAAAGAGCAAAATACAGTGCAGATCATAGAAGGGGCAGAAGGTTAAGCTGCAGAGATTTGGGTTTATAGTGGAAAAAGAGCTGCATGCAGAAGGACTGATTTATCAAAACCAGTGCTGGAGCAGTTGTTTTACTCTAGATTTCCTTGCACTGGTTTGATAAAGCTACTCCACAAAGTTAATATTCCAGAGAGACAGTGGCTGTCAACTGAATATGAAGAAGAACAGGACACAGCCAGTGAGGATCGTGTATGAAGCAGCAGAGCAGGACGCAGGGAGTGGGCATTGTTTATGGAGTAGTAGAGCAGGACACAGGGAGTGGGTATTGTCTATGGAGCAGTAGTGCAGGACACAGGGAGTGGGCATTGTCTATGGAGCAGTAGTGCAGGAGGCAGGGAGTAGGCATTGTCTATGGAGCAGTAGTGCAGGACACAGGGAGTGGGCATTGTCTATGGAGCAGTAGTGCAGGACGCAGGGAGTGGGCATTGTCTATAGAGCAGTAGTGCAGGACGCAGGGAGTGGGCATTGTCTATAGAGCAGTAGTGCAGGACGCAGGGAGTGGGCATTGTCTATAGAGCAGTAGTGCAGGACGCAGGGAGTGGGCATTGTCTATAGAGCAGTAGTGCAGGACGCTGGGAGTGGGCATTGTCTATGGAGCAGTAGTGCAGGAGGCAGGGAGTAGGCATTGTCTATGGAGCAGTAGTGCAGGAGGCAGGGAGTGGGCATTGTCTATGGAGCAGTAGTGCAGGACACAGGGAGTGGGCATTGTCTATGGAGCAGTAGTGCAGGACGCAGGGAGTGGGCATTGTCTATGGAGCAGTAGTGCAGGAGGCAGGGAGTAGGCATTGTCTATGGAGCAGTAGTGCAGGAGGCAGGGAGTGGGCATTGTTTCTGGAGTAGTAGAGCAGGACACAGGGAGTGGGTATTTTCTAGGGAGCAGTAGAGCAGGACGCAGGGAGTGGGCATTTTCTATGCAGCAGTAGTGCAGGAGGCAGGGAGTAGGCATTGTCTATGGAGCAGTAGTGCAGGACACAGGGAGTGGGCATTGTTTCTAGAGTAGTAGAGCAGGACACAGGGAGTGGATATTTTCTATGGAGCAGTAGAGCAGGACGCAGGGAGTGGGCATTGTCTATGGAGCAGTAGTGCAGGAGGCAGGGAGTAGGCATTGTCTATGGAGCAGTAGTGCAGGACACAGGGAGTGGGCATTGTATATGGAGCAGTAGTGCAGGACGCAGGGAGTGGGCATTGTCTATGGAGCAGTAGTGCAGGAGGCAGGGAGTGGGCATTGTTTCTGGAGTAGTAGAGCAGGACACAGGGAGTGGGTATTTTCTATGGAGCAGTAGAGCAGGACGCAGGGAGTGGGCATTGTCTATGGAGCAGTAGTGCAGGAGGCAGGGAGTGGGCATTGTCTATGGAGCAGTAGTGCAGGACGCAGGGAGTGGGCATTGTTTCTGGAGTAGTAGAGCAGGACACAGGGAGTGGGTATTTTCTATGGAGCAGCAGAGCAGGATGCAGGGAGTGGGCATTGTCTATGGAGCAGTAGTGCAGGAGGCAGGGAGTGGGCATTGTCTATGGAACAGTAGTGCAGGAGGCAGGGAATGGGCATTGTCTATGGAGCAGGGCCGGGCCGAGGCATAGGCTGGAGAGGCTCCAGCCTCAGGGCGCAGTGTAGGAGGGGGCGCACAATTCATTCAGCTGTCATTCCTAATTGTGTTTGAAGCAGAAAGAAATAAGAAAAGGGGATACATGGCAGTGACTGCAAGCCAGATAACTAGATATTAAGGTGTTGGGGAGGTTGTGGGCCCTGTGGCACCTCTTAGTCTAATAGCAATCAGTGTGTGACGGCTGGGGTGGCAGGGATGGAGGGGCGCACTTTGGTGTCTCAGCCTTGGGTGCTGGAGGACCTTGTCCCGCCTCTGCTATGGAGCAGTAGTGCAGGATGTAGGAAGTGGGCATTGTCTATGGACAGTAGAGCAGGATGCAGGGAGTGAGCATTGTCTATGGAGCAGTAAAGCATTCAGCATCTGTAAAATACTTCTGTTGGACAGGCTTGGCCATCAAAAAAAATATATGCAAATGCATAATTTAATAAAGTTATCATGTAATTATAGATACTCAGGCCTCTCACCAAGCCCCCCGTGAGTACATACAGTTACATTGAGGTGAAAATGCAGACACGAAGTTAATACACTTTCTTGTCAGCTGGAGCAACAGGCAAAGTAACAGCCATTTTATCTAGTTAAAGGGGTTCTTTTGCGAAAAAAGTAGGCAGTTAAAAAATGTGACAGATGACAGGTTTTGGGCCAGTCCATCTTTTTAACCACCCTGGCGTTCTGATTAAATCGCCAGGGTGGCTGCGGGAGGGTTTTTTTTAAATAAAAAAAAAACTATTTCATGCAGCCAACTGAAAGTTGGCTGCATGAAAGCCCACTAGAGGGCGCTCCGGAGGCGATCTTCCGATCGCCTCCGGCGCCCAGAATAAACAAGGAAGGCCGCAATGAGCGGCCTTCCTTGTTTTGCTTATATCGTCGCCATAGCGACGAGCGGAGTGACGTCATCGACGTCAGCCGACGTCCTGACGTCAGCCGCCTCCGATCCAGCCCTTAGCGCTGGCCGGAACTTTTTGTTCCGGCTGCGCAGCGCTCAGGCGGCTAGGGGGGCCCTCTTTCGCCGCTGCTCGCGGCGAATCGCCGCAGAGCGGCGGCGATCAGGCAGCACACGTGGCTGGCAAAGTGCCGGCTGCGTGTGCTGCACTTTATTTGATAAAAATCGGCCCAGCAGGGCCTGAGCGGCAGCCTCCGGCGGTGATGGACGAGCTGAGCTCGTCCAGACCGCTCAGGAGGTTAAGGGGGATTCTCAGGGCTTTTTGTTTTCAACAGCATTTCCTGAACAACAGTTGCAAAATTTAACTGACATACTAGTGTGCAAGTGATTAGGGAGGCCGGCTGCTATCTTGCTATTTTGGCAGTTAAACTGTTGTTCAGGAAATGCTGTTGAAAACAAAGAAAGCCCTGAGAATCCCCCTTAATGCTGGGTACACACGATGAGATTTCCCGTTCGATTCCCGGATCGATTCGATTAAATCAAACATGTTCGATTGGATTTCGATCGTTTTTTCCGTCGATTTTGCATACCTATCATGAAAAAATCGATCGAAATCCAATCGAACATGTTTGATTTAATCGAATCGATCCGGGAATCGAACGGGAAATCTCATCGTGTGTACCCAGCATAAAAAGAGGGACTGGCCCAAATCCTGTCATCTGTCACATTGTTTAACTGCCTACTTTTTTCGCGAAAGAACCCCTTTAAAATAATTAATAAGCACATACATACAGAAACAATTTAAAACAAGATACAATCTAACCCAGCAGTCTTTGTGTCAGCAGTCAGTGCTCCTCCTTTTATCCTCCCAGGTGTAAAATCAATCTCTGTAGAGCCAATGGCTCCATTTTCCAACTTGCCGCCACACAAATCCCGAACGGTTTCCAGTCCTGATAAGTGCTGGGGCCTAAGAGAGGGAAGGAAGTAACATCTAAGCATTAATATAGTTGTGAACAATGATCCAAATTATTTAGAAGTGTTTAAAACAAATTTAGAAACTTCTAAGCCAACTCTAAATTATGAACACACTTACACTTCATATTAATAATTCAGAAGACTAAAAATCTGCAGTTATGGTAAAATAATAATAATAATAATAATAATCTGTAAACTTAAAGGGGAACTCCAGCCTAAACAAACATACTGTCATTAAGTTACATTAGTTATGTTAATTAAAATAGATAGGTAATATAATTTTTTACCCACCCTGTTTTAAAAGAACAGGCAAATGTTTGTGATTCATGGGGGCTGCCATCTTTGTCATGGGGGCAGCCATCTTTTTGGTTAAAAAGAGGTGACAGGGAACCTAAGACACAATTCCAACTGTCCTGTGTCCTGATAACCCCTCCCAGCTGCATACGCTAGGCTTCAAATATCAAATTCAAAATGTAAAAAAAAAAAAAAAAAAAAAAAAAAAAATTGCACCAAAACAGCAGAACGAGAACAACAACATCAGAAATCCCATCATGCTTTGCACAGTATCAGGGGGAAAATGCCAGGGCAGTTTTCTTCTGTGCAGCTAAAAATGAGGCTTGTATAAGAGAAACAAAGTTCTGATGCTGTAAAACTGTTAAAGAAACACCAGGCCTTTTCAGTGCTGCTGAGTCGATTTTAGTCTGGAGGTTCACTTTAAGAATGAGAGGTTCTGGAGATATGGGATGGGAAGAGGTTCAACAGCCCATATATGGTGGGAATGCTCAGTAACCCAAAAATTCTGGCAGCTCAGACCATGTCCAATTAAAAGCAATCTTTGGCCTAATAGAAAAAGGGCAAAATAATAGTACTAATCAACTAAAAGAACTAGGTACATTGATTGCACATAATATGATTGCCAAAAACTAAAAGAGTGCGGAAGTTTTGACGTTGGGAGAATGGAAAAAAATTACAGAGGGCCATCACACAGAATAAGGCCACTACCCTGTTCTAGACAGCACAACGCACTGTAGAGCCACCATCATTGCAGTACAACAAGTACTACTGAATGAGGCACAGGGGGAACCTGGGGCCTGGCAAGGAATGTGGGGAGTGCAACCTTCTTTCCTCCCTACCTTTCCTTGGGGCCCGCTCCTCAGTATGGAGAGCTATGCACATCAATGGAAAGCTGAAATGGCCAACAGAACACCAGGGAGAAATGGATAGGGAAGCACTAAGCCACCAAAAAAAGCTGTGTGTGTGGGAGGGGGGGGGGAGCACTAAACCAACAGGAAAATCTGGATGAGGGCGCTAGACCATCATGGAAAGTTGGATGGGGGACCATTAGACCAACAGGACATACTGTAAAGGGTAGGGTGGAAACTAGACCACCAGGGATTAATGAGAGATGGAGAGACCACTACACCACCTGAGCATACTATGATGGGGAGGGAGTAAGTAGACCACTGGAAATCCGCTAAAAGGGAGGGAGGACCACTTGACCACCAGGAACAACAAGGGGGATCACTAGAACACCAGGGAAAACTATAATTACATTATGCATAGAAAGAAGAGCTAGAAAGAAGATTATAGTACCTTAGGCCTGGAGTGCTTCTTCCTGCTCGGATCTTCAAGACACGCACACGCAATCCCAGAAGGCAGCTCAGCGCAGTACAGATACGAAGGATCTGTCCTCCCTATTTCAAAAACATCATAATGACAGTGACAATATTTACATATATGCTACACTAAATAAACCTAATATATTCCATGCACATGCATTAAAGAAAACATGCACTGTACTTTTTTTTTTTTTTTAATGGATACCTAAAGAGACTGTCAAAATGCTAAAGTAAATATGCCACTGTGTATTATAAGATCCTGATACTTACAGGTTCACCTGTTTGGCCGAGCTATGTTGTGCTGCTCAGCCCTGTTTGGAGCTTTGATTAGAGCCAGTCAAACAGAAGCAGAAGGAGTTGCGCACACTCTTTCCTACAACACGCCTACTGGATGTTTGCGATCCCAGAGTGCGGTTCTGAAATGTGCATGCCAAGAACACCCTTTGGCTGTGATCATGGGTCCACACACGCGAGACAGCTGTTAGATGTTGGGAGTCGCATCACTCCACCACTCACCTTCCTGGGCATCCTGCAGCTATGCTGTTCTGATAGGCTTGCTGTTTTACAACTTGTTTTTTGGACTTCACTGTTGCAAATGAAGAAGCATCAACCACATCATGTCAATGCCCTTGGATTCTCTTCTCTGGTTCCTCAATATTCAGACTGTCATTACGGGGAAAGCACGCCCCATAATGCAGTTGGGTAACACCCCAAAGGGTCAGCAGTGTTCCTACTACAGTCTCCTCCCTTATAGCCACCCCCTCCCCAAGTTGAGTTGTGTCTTGTGTGTTCACAAAAAATTTGTATAATATGAATGGCTGCTGGGCTGATCTTTTTCATCTCACAGCCTCTGAGTCCACAGACCCATGGTAAGTATGCAGGCCACTAGTTCTGACTTCTAGACTCCACTGAATGCATGATAGTTTCAGGAAGTACTATGACCAAAACATTAGTACAGTGGGGTGAGAAAGTTTGGGCAACCTTGTTAATTGTCATGATTTTCCTGTATAAATCGTTGGTTGTTACAACAAAAAAATGTCAGTTAAATATATCATATAGGAGACACACACAGTGATATTTGAGAAGTGGAATGACGTTTATTGGATTTACAGAAAGTGTGCAATAATTGTTTAAACAAAATTAGGCAGGAGCATAAATTTAGGCACTGTTATTTTATTGATTCCAAAACCTTTAGAACTAATTATTGGAACTCAAATTGGCTTGGTAAGCTCAGTAACCCCTGACTTATATACACAGGTAAATACAATTATGAGAAACAGTATTTAAGGGGTTCAATTGTAAGTTTTCCTCCTCTTTTAATTTTCCCTGAAGAGCAGCAACATGGGGGTCTCAAAACAACTCTCAAATGACCTGAAGACAAAGATTGTTCACCATCATGGTTTAGAGGAAGGAAACAGAAAGCTGTCTCAGAGATTTCAGCTGTCTGTTTCCACAGTTATGAACATATTGAGGAAATGGAAGACCACAGGCTCAGTCCAAGTTAACCTCCCTGGCGGTATGATTCCCGCGGCTGCAGGAGAATTTTTTTTCACTTTTTTTTTTTTTTTTTTTAGCATGTAGCTAGCCTAGCGCTAGCTACATGCTTCCCCCCTCCCTGCGGCGTCCTCTCGTAATGTCTGATCGTCGCCGGCGCCGCTTGCCCATAAGGAAATCCCGTTCTGAACGGGATTTCCTTGAGGGCTTCCCCCGTCGCCATGGCGACGAACGGAGTGAGGTCATCGACTTTGTGACATCACAGGGAGTCCCAATCCACCCTATAGCGCAGCCTGGCGGCAATTGGCCAGGCTGCGCAAGGGGTATGCGGGGGGGGGGGCTCCTGTATCGCGGCGGGTAGCGGCGCATTGGCGGCGGGCGGTGGTGATCGGACCAAACACGCAGCTAGCAAAGTGCTAGCTGCGTGTTTGAAAAAAAAAATGATGCAAATCGGCCCAGCAGGGCCTGAGCGGCACCCTCCGGCGGCTTACCCCGTGTCCAGCACAGGGTTACCGCTAAGGAGGTTAAGGCTTGAAGTGGCAGAGCAAGAAAATTCTCAGATAAACAGAAGCGACGAATGTTGAGAACAGTCAGTCAACCCACAGACCAGCACCAAAGACCTACATCATCTTGCTGCAGATGGAGTCACTGTGCATCGCAAAGGAAGCCTTTTCTCTGACCACAGCAAAAACAGAGCTGCTTGAGGTATGCTAAAGCACATTTGGACAAGCCAGTTTCATTTTGGAATAAGGTGCTGTGGACTGATGAAACTAAAATTGAGTTATTTGGGCATAACAAGGGGCGTTATGCATGGAGCAAAAACAACACAGCATTCCAAGAAAAACACCTACTACCTACAGTAAAATATGGTGGTGGTTCCATCATGCTGTGCGGCTGTGTGGCCAGTGCAGGGACTGGGAATCTTGTTAAAGTTGAGGAACGCATGGAGGCCACTCAGTATCAGCAGATTCTGGAGACCAATGTCCAGGAATCAGTGACAAAGCTGAAGCTGCGCAGGTGCTGTATGTTTCAACAAGACAAAGGCCCTAAACACTGCTCAAAATCCACGAAGGCATTTATGCCGGGGAACAAGTACAATGTTCTGGAATGGCCATCTCAGTTCCCAGACATGAATATATTGAAAATATGTGGTGTGAGTTAAAGAGAGCTGTCCATGCTCAGAAGCCACCAAACCTGAATGAACTAGAGATGTTTCGTATAGAGCATTGGTTCAAAATACCTTCAACCAGAAACCAGACTCTCAT
Organism: Hyperolius riggenbachi; assembly: GCF_040937935.1. Lineage (NCBI taxonomy): Eukaryota > Metazoa > Chordata > Amphibia > Anura > Hyperoliidae > Hyperolius > Hyperolius riggenbachi. The sequence continues at coordinate 138,259,915 of NC_090651.1, read as the reverse complement.
TGGAACCCACAGGAAGCATTTAGAGGCCGTAATTTCTGCAAAAGGAGGATCTACTAAATATTGATTTCATTTGTTTTTTGTGGTGCCCAAATTTATGCACCTGCCTCATTTTATTTAAACAATTATTGCGCACTTTCTGTAAATCCAATAAACTTAATTTCACTTCTCAAATATCCCTGTGTGTGTCTCTATGGAACTCACTTCCACAATCAGTACGAGAGGCTGAGTCCCCAGGGAGAAAAGCGCTATAAAAATATTATTGTTATTTAACTGACATTTTTTAAAATAACAACCAACGATTTATACAGGAAAATCATGATGATTAACAAGGTTGCACAAACTTTCGCACCCCACTATATGTCAGCAATTTAAAAATAAATAAAAACATGGTATCCGTATTTTTCTCAATTTAAATTTATTTTAAAGTTTAAGTCTGTTGGAAAGTTAAAATCTCAATTAGGGCCAGTGCACACCAAAAACCGCTAGTGGTTTTTGAAACGTTTTTTCAGAGAGATTCTAGGCATGTTTGGAGCGATTTTCTAATCATGCCTAGCATTTTCTGGAGTGTTTTTGTGTAGCGTTTTTTAAATTTTGTTACAGTACAGCTGTAACTGAACAGCTACTGTAACAAAAACGCTTGGAAAACCGCTCTGATCTAGCGTTTTTCAGAGCAGTTTTCCACTTTTCTATATATAACATTGAGGCAGAATCGCCTCAGAAATTAGCAAAAATGCTGCAGGACCAGAGTTTGCATTTGGGGAAAAAACGAATCGCTCTGGTGTGCACCATCCCATTGAAATACATTAGCCAAGCGGTTTTCAAACTGCAAGCGTTTTTAACCACTTGAGGACCTAGGGCTTTACCCCCCTTAACCACCCTGGCGTTCTATTAAGATCGCCAGGGCGGCTGCGGGAGGGTTTTTTTTAAATAAAAAAAAAACTATTTCATGCAGCCAACTGAAAGTTGGCTGCATGAAAGCCCACTAGATGGCGCTCCGGAGGCGTTCTTCCGATCGCCTCCGGCAGCCAGAAGTAATACGGAAGGCCGCAATGAGCAGCCTTCCGTGTTTGGCTTCTCCTGTCGCCATGGCGACGAGCGGAGTGACGTCATGGACGTCAGCCGACGTCCTGACGTCAGACGCCTCCGATCCAGCCCTTAGCGCTGGCCGGAACTATTTGTTCCGGCTGCGCAGGGCTCAGGCGGCTGGGGGGACCCTCTTTCGCCGCTGCTCGCGGCGGATCGCCGCAGAGCGGCGGCGATCGGGCAGCACACGCGGCTGGCAAAGTGCCGGCTGCGTGTGCTGCTCTTTATTTCAGCAAAATCGGCCCAGCAGGGCCTGAGCGGCAGCCATCGGCGGTGATGGACGAGCTGAGCTCGTCCATACCGCTAAGATGGTTAAGGACCGGCCACTTTTTTTCCATTCAGACCACTGCAGCTTTCATGGTTTATTGCTCGCTCATACAACCTACCACCTAAATGAATTTTGGCTCCTTTTCTTGTCACTAATAAAGCTTTCTTTTGGTGCTATTTGATGGCTCCTGTGATTTTTACTTTTTATTATATTCATCAAAAAAGACATGAATTTTGGCAAAAAAATGATTTTTTTTAACTTTCTGTGCTGACATTTTTCAAATAAAGTAAAATTTCTGTATACATGCAGCGCGAAAAATGTGGACAAACATGTTTTTGATTAAAAAAAACCCCATTCAGTGTATATTTATTGGTTTGGGTAAAAGTTATAGCGTTTACAAACTATGGTGCAAAAAGTGAATTTTCCCATTTTCAAGCATCTATGACTTTTCTGACCACCTGACATGTTTCATGAGGGGCTAGAATTCCAGGATAGTATAAATACCCCCCAAATGACCCCATTTTGGAAAGAAGACATCCCAAAGTATTCACTGAGAGGCATAGTGAGTTCATAGAAGATATTAATTTTTGTCACAAGTAAGCGGAAAATGACACTTTGTGACAAAAAAAAAAAAAAAAAGTTTCCATTTCTTCTAACTTGCGACAAAAAAAAAATGAAATCTGCCACGGACTCACCATGCCCCTCTCTGAATACCTTGAAGTGTCTACTTTCCAAAATGGGGTCATTTGTGGGGTGTGCTTACTGTCCTCGCATTTTGGGGGGTGCTAATTTGTAAGCACCCCCTGTAAAGCCTAAAGGTGCTCATTGGACTTTGGGCCCCTTAGCGCAGTTAGGCTGCAAAAAAGTGCCATGTGGTATTGCTGTACTCAGGAGAAGTAGTATAATGTGTTTTGGGGTGTATTTTTACACATACCGATGCTGGGTGGGAGAAATATCTCTGTAAATGACAATTTTTTAATTTTTTTTACACACAATTGTCCATTTACAGAGATCTTTCTCCCACTCAGCATGGGTATGTGTAAAAATACACCCCAAAACACATTATACTACTTCTCCTGAGTACGGCGATACCACGTGTGGCACTTTTTTGCAGCCTAACTGCGCTAAGGGGCCCAAAGTCCAATGAGTACCTTTAGGATTTCACAGATCATTTTTGTTTCAAGACTACTCCTCACGGTTTAGGGCCCCTAAAATGCCAGGGCAGTATAGGAACCCCACTAATGACCCCATTTTAGAAAGAAGACACCCCAAGGTATTCCGTTAGGAGTATGGTGAGTTCATAGAAGTTTTTATTTTTTTGTCACAAGTTAGCGGAAATTGATTTTAATTGGTTTTTTTTTCACAAAGTGTAATTTTTCACTAACTTCTGACAAAAAATAAAATCTTCTATGAACTCGCCATACACCTAACGGAATACCTTGGGGTGTCTTCTTTCTAGAATGGGGTCATTTGTGGGGTTCCTATACTGCCCTGGCATTTTAGGGGCCCTAAACCGTGAGGAGTAGTCTTGAAACCAACAATGTCGCAAAATGACCTGTGAAATCCTAAAGGTACTCATTGGACTTTGGGCCCCTTAGCGTACTTAGGGTGTAAAAAAGTGCCACATATGTGGTACCGCCGTACTTAGGAGAAGTAGTATAATGTGTTTTGGGGTGTATTTTTACACATACCCATGCTGGGTGGGAGAAATATCTCTGTAAATGACAATTGTTTGATTTTTTTTACACACAATTGTCCATTTACAGAGAGATTTCTCCCACCCAGCATGGGTATGTGTAAAAATACACCCCAAAACACATTATACTACTTCTCCTGAGTACGGCGATACCACGTGTGACACTTTTTTGCAGCCTAGGTGCGCTAAGGGGCCCAACGTCCTAATCACAGGTCATTTTGAGGCATTTGTTTTCTAGACTACTCCTCACGGTTTAGGGCCCCTAAAATGCCAGGGCAGTATAGGAACCCCACAAGTGACCCCATTTTAGAAAGAAGACACCCCAAGGTATTCAGTTAGGTGTATGGCGAGTTCATAGAAGATTTTATTTTTTGTCACAAGTTAGTGAAAAATGACACTTTGTGAAAAAAAAAAAAAAAATCAATTTCCGCTAACTTTTGACAAAAAATAAAATCATCTATGAACTCGTCATACACCTAACAGAATACATTGGGGTGTATTTTTTCTGAAATGGGGTCAGTTTGTGGGGTTCCTATACCGCCCAGGCATTTTACGGGCTCAAAACCGTGAGTAGTCTGGAAACCAAATGTCTCAAAATGACTGTTCAGGGGTATAAGCATCTGAAAATTTTGATGACAGGTGGTCTATGAGGGGGCGAATTTTGTGGAACCGGTTATAAGCAGGGTGGCCTTTTAGATGACAGGTTGTATTGGGCCTGATCTGATGGATAGGAGTGCTAGGGGGTGACAGGAGGTGATTGATGGGTGTCTCAGGGGGTGGTTAGAGGGGAAAATAGAAGCAATCAATGCACTGGGGAGGTGATCGGAAGGGGGTCTGAGGGGGATCTGAGGGTTTGGCCGAGTGATCAGGAGCCCACACGGGGCAAATTAGGGCCTGAACTGATGGGTAGGTGTGCTAGGGGGTGACAGGAGGTGATTGATGGGTGTCTCAAGGTGTGATTAGAGGGGGGAATAGATGCAAGCAATGCACTGGCGAGGTGATCAGGGCTGGGGTCTGAGGGCGTTCTGAGGGTATGGGCGGGTGATTGAGTGCCCTAGGGGCAGATAGGGGTCTAATCTGATGGGTAGCAGTGACAGGGGGTGATTGATGGGTAATTAGTGGGTGTTTGGAGGAGAGAACAGATGTAAACACTGCACTTGGGAGGTGATCTGATGTCGGATCTGCGGGCGATCTATTGGTGTGGGTGGGTGATCAGATTGCCCGCAAGGGGCAGGTTAGGGGCTGATTGATGGGTGGCAGTGACAGGGGGTGATTGATGGGTGATCAGTGGTTTATTACAGGGAAGGACAGATGTAAATAATGCCCTGGCGAATTGATAAGGGGGGGTCTGAGGGCAATCTGAGCGTGTAGGCAGGTGATTGGGTGCCCGTAAAGGGGCAGATTAGGGTCTGATCTGATGGGTAACAGTGACAGGTGGTGATAGGGGGTGATTGATGGGTAATTAGTGGGTGTTTAGAGGAGAGAATAGAGGAGAGAATAGATGTAAACACTGCGCTTGGGTGGTGATCGGATGTCGGATCTGCGGGCGATCTATTGGTGTGGGTGGGTGATCAGATTGCCCGCAAGGGGCAGGTTAGGGGCTGATTGATGGGTGGCAGTGACAGGGGGTGATTGATGGGTGGCAGTGACAGGGGGTGATTGATGGGTGATTGACAGGTGATTGACAGGTGATCAGTGGGTTATTACAGGGAAGCACAGATGTAAATATTGCACTGGCGAATTGATAAGGGGGGGGTCTGAGGGCAATCTGAGCGTGTAGGCGGGTGATTGGGTGCCCGCAAGGCGCAGGTTAGGGTCTGATCTGATGGGTAACAGTGACAGGTGGTGATAGGGGGTGATTGATGGGTGATTGATGGGTAATTAGTGGGTGTTTAGAGGAGAGAATTGATGTAAACCCTGCGCTTGGGTGGTGATCTGATGTCAGATCTGCGGGCGATCTATTGGTGTGGGTGGGTGATCAGATTGCCCGCAAGGGGCAGGTTAGAGGCTGATTGATGGGTGGCAGTGACAGGGGGTGATTGATGGGTGGCAGTGACAGGGGGTGATTGACGGGTGATTGACAGGTGATTGACAGGTGATCAGGGGGGATAGATGCATACAGTACACGGGGGGGGGGTAAAAAAAAAAATAGCGTGGACAGATAGTGACAGGGAGTGATTGATGGGTGATTAGGGGGGTGATTGGGTGCAAACAGGGGTCTGGGGGGTGGGCAGGGGGGGTCTGAGGGGTGCTGTGGGCGATCTGGGGCAGGGGGGGGGAGAAATCAGTGTGCTTGGGTGCGACATAGGGTGGCTGCAGCCTGCCCTGGTGGTCCCTCGGACACTGGGACCACCAGGGCAGGAGGCAGCCTGTATAATACACTTTGTAAACATTACAAAGTGTATTATACACTTTGTATGCGGCGATCGTCGGGTTAACATCCCGCCGGCGCTTCCGTATGGCCGGCGGGATGTTGCGGCGGGTGAGCGGAGACAGGCGCCGACGGAGGATCGCGTCACGGATGACGCGATCGCTCCGCCCATGCCCCTACAAGGACCGCCGCCATTTGTCTATACGGCGGTCCTTGCGGGGTTCACTTCCCGGCCGCCATTTGTCAATACGGCGGTCGGGAAGTGGTTAAAAATGCTCAAGACCGCTCTTGGTGTGCACCAGCCCTTAAGCCTAGTGCACACCAGAGCGGTTCTGCTGCGGTTTGCGATCCGCTAGGGTAATGTATTTCAATGGGCTGGTGCACACCAGAGCGGGAGGCGTTTTGCAGAAACGCATACTCCCAGGCTGCTGCAGATTTTGGATTGCGGATGCGTTTCTGCCTCAATGTTAAGTATAGGAAAAACGTAAACCACTCTGAAAAACAGCACTTCAGAGTGGTTTGCCAGGCGGTTTTTGTTACAGTAGCTGTTCAGTAACAGCTTTACCGTAACAATACATGAAATCTACTACACCAAAAACGCTTCACAAAACCGCAAAATGCTAGCTGAAACGCTACAGAAAAATAACAAAAAGCGTTTCAAAATCTGCTAGCATTTTGCGGATCTGCTAGCGGTTTTTGGTGTGCACCAGGCCAAAGAGTTGGTGTCTATCTACTAACTGAAGAGAGAGAGCCTCTTGTCTTTATATTGTCAGCTGCATTACAAGGAGCGGGAGATCTTTGTAATGTGGGCATGGATACCAAAGATTTTCATCAAATGTAAAGTTTTTTGTGTTTTTTTTTAACCGGTTGGATTTCAGCTGTTTTTCAATCATTTACTAAGCCAATAATAAATGGCAAAGTCGTCATGCGATACATTTGAGGACAAGCCATTCAATGTTCTCCATAATGTGCTGCAGAAACAGTGTTGAGGTAAATACATGTCGAGTTTACGATATAGTTAAAACCACTAAAGCTATCTACATGACATCTAAGAATGGGGAAGTTCACTGTTCATTTACACCTAAAGTGCGTTTAACATAGCTCACTTACCCCCTCCATGATGCTGCCATCAATATCTATAGGCACACCATCCTCTGCCATATTTGTGACTGCTTTCTGTTCCTTCCCTCGTGAAACCTAAGCATAAAGATGAAAAGTAATTTTTGCATGCCCTGCTTTGCCAACATGTGCAATGCCCTCCAATAAGCATATCTGCCTGTTAATTCATGCTACAAGTAGACAAATGTACCAGGCTTTGTGTGCCTAGATTAAATGGAACCTAAACTGAAAAGGCTATAGATTTTTCCTTTTAAAACCATACCAGTTGCCTGACTGTCCAGCTGATTCTGTGTCTCTACTTTTAGCCACAGCCCCTCAACAAGCATGCAGATCAGGTGCTCTGACTGAAGTCAGACTGGATTAGCTGCATGCTTGTTTCAGGCGTGTGATTCAGCCACTACTCAGCCAAAGAGATCAGCAGGACTGAAAAGCAACCGGTATTGTCTAAAAGGAAACATCCATATCCCTCTCAGTTTAGGTTCCCTTTAACGGCCTCTATTCATAAAACTTTTTCTGCCAGTTTTCCGCTCAAAACAGCTGATTTCCCGTCCATTTAGCAAAGTGTGCATTCATAAAAGCTGTTTCCGCATGAAAATCTACAATCCCCCAGCAGAGCGAGAAATTTCCGCCTTGTGCTGTGTTTTTCTAGATTTATCTAGAAAAAGTTACAAAATGTCAATTCATAAATATTAGAGGAAGCGGTATGCGGGCAGGAAATACCGCTTCCTCTGATGTAGCGAGAAGAGTTTGGATTACATGAAAGTGAATTGGACAGACCTCCCAGAGAGAGCAGCGCACGGAGGGACTCTGCCGGCTTCAGTGTTTCTGCATGCCTTCCGACAGCTTACCGCCAGCCTTCAGCGGGAGATCTCCGCACTTGTATCGTAGCTGGCAAGATTTTTATGAATGACCACCCAGATGTCTAAAATACCGCTGTGGTATTTTACCTCCACAAGTTTTTACTCCACATTTGTTTTATGAATAGAGGCTAATGTGTGTAAATGTGTGACATATGCATCAAGCAGACTCTGTAAAGCTCCTTTCTATAGGGAACCTGAAGTGAGAGATATGAAGGCTGCCATGTTTATTTCCCATTGTGTTGCGTTCCCTGAAACAGCAACAGAATGGGAAAGTGGCGCCGCATGTTATCGTCTTATACAGTGAAGCATACAGTCAATGGAGAGTATGCTTCAGTTAGTTATCATACGAATTTTGTGGTAACGCACTGCATGCAGTGTGTTACAATTCCAAACAATGTTATACCGCAACATACCCGCTGCACTGTGAACACTGCATAGATGGTGCATTGCAGTACAGCAAGTTGCGTTACAAAGCAGCCACTATGCCACAACACACTGCACCACCGTGTACCTGTAACCTAGCTTGTTACCTGGCAATCCTGCTGATCTCTTTGGCTGCAGTGTCTGAATCAAACATCTGAAACAAGCATGTGGCTAACCAATCAGTCTTGAGTCAAAGACAACTGATTTGCATGTTTGTTCAGGGTAACAGGGTTCATGGCTAAAAGTATTAAAGCAAAAGGATCAGCAGGACTGCTAGGCAATGTGCATTGTTCCAAGGGAAATACATGTCACCCTCAACATTATTCTAACTTCAGGTGTGCTTTGTGTATAATTCCCCCACCAACTCAGCAAGTCAATGAACAGTCCCATGTAATATACCTGGATCTGCTTTCTGCCGGCTTCTGCCACCCAGAGCCCGCCTCTTCCTGTTAACCCCACCAATACCAGGAACAGCGGTATACTGCTTATGCTTTTCCAATCTGGACTATTAGTAACTAAGTCAGTCACCGTCCACGTATTTATTTCAATCTATGTTTAAAAGCAAATAATAAATCAACCAGATCGTACAATTTATTTCCATCCAAAAAAATGTCGGTTGGTACCACTGACAGCGACATGTCAAAATTAGGCTCCGCCCACCGATTTGCGACGTTCACACTCCGCCCTTTCCTACTGAGCAGCGCCTCCTGCTTTGACAACTAGGCATGGGGTTTATCTCAGTTCCTATTGGCTGCCAGGCGCTCACACCCCCCTCCCTCCCCATCTCCTTGGCATACTCACAAATCACTGTCGCTCCTGTCTCCGGATTGGACGCGGGAGGTCGTTCGCTGATATGATTGGTCGTGCGAGCTGTTCCGGGTAACATGGCGGCTGTGAGAGCGCTGAGGAGCGGCAGCCGGTCACTCGTCCATCTGGTGAGATGAGCTGCAGACGTCACGTCTCTGCGGGGCTTTATATGTATTTAGCACCTGCAGGGAGGGATTCATGGAGGAGAGGCTCAGTGGGGTGACCCTGCCCTCTGCAGGCACACTGTTATCTGCAGGGCATTGCCGTGCAGGTGTATTTATACTGAAAGGTTGTTTTTAGAATGGATTCCTGATCTCTAATGCATTATTCTTGCATTATTGATTTACCCCCATTCGATAATGCTGGCACATCACCTACTGTATGTACATTATATTTGCAGCTATCTGCTCATATTCAAACCAGCTACAAGTATTACTATTGCAAATATTATAATTTTTTATTATTCCTTTATAAAGCACCAACATATTCTGTGGCACTGTACAGAGGAAGGGCCGGTTCACACTGCACAAATCAAAACCTGATCTGTATCAAACCTGATCCATCATACGGGCCAGTTTTTCTTTGTGCATACGTTTTTTTTCCATCTTTGACTTTCCGCTCTATTAACGAGCTGTTAGGACGATGAATCTGTCTATCCGGATTTATCGCAGCTTACTTAACCGTTGGAATGGAGTAATGTGAATGGATCCTACTGATTTAACATAGGATCCATTTGCATCTGGTAGGACCCGTCGGTTTGGTTCCACTAAATTGACCGTTTTGAATCCCAGTATGGACTGACCCTAACAACAAAGCATACGTAATAAAACAGACATGACTAAATATAGACATTTGGTAAACAATACGGAATTGTTAAACATAGTGCTAGTCATTATAATTACAGTAAAAAATGTGACATGATGAAAATGTATAGCAGATTCCAAGATACAAAGTGGTGAGCGAGCCCTGCCCTTGCAAGCTTACAATTTAAAGTATGCATTGATTGTTAGGCTACATTCAGTCGAGCGTTGTGGTGTAATGTAACGGCTGCAACGTCGCACTGCAATGTGCCACCTATAGTGAGGATCACGGTGCGGTCTGAATGTCATCCCATAAAACGTGCATTAGCAGCGAAGCATACATTGACTGTAAGCTTCACTGTGTGGGACCCAAAGTGCGGATAACGCGCTGTGCCACTTTTCTGTCCTGTTGCATCCCAGTATTTAGAGTGAACGCAATTCTTACTGTGAATATAGCCTTTGTAAAATCACTAGCCTATACTCCTCTTGTAAGGAGTGTCTACTGAAATGGCTGATAGGAGCCACACAAGTGTAATAAAGACTGGAAGCCGGATAGGTGAAGTGGATTATTTAGGGACACGTTATAAAAAAATTAAATTCATAATTTTTCTAAATGGTTTAAAAAAAAATTAAGGTCTTTTAGATAATTTTTTTTCACATTTTCCCACAGAATAAAATTTAGCATTTTTGCATAATTGTGAAATTTCAGAATGTAATTACGGTTATGTGAAAAATTTCACATTTGCCAGAAGTTTCACATTACAATTTTGCATTGTAATTGCAAATTTTGATGTGAAATTTGAGCTCCACACTAGTGGTTACTACATCTTCCAGCATGCATTGCAGTTGCTAGGGACATAGGACTTCATATTGACACAGAGACATGGAAAACGGAAAGCCCCCCACAGGTAAGTAAATGACTGTTGCACCTCCCTAAGGCGCACAAAATTCACGAGCCTCCTTTGGGAGGACGTTTGTTTGAGAAGTTTTGAAAATTCAATGCACAGTTCACTTTAAGGTGTGTGTGATTCAGACACTACTGCAGCCTAAGATAGCAGGACTGCCAGGCAACTGGTATTGTTTAAAAGGAAATAAATGCACTGCAAAGTTTGTATGTTCACCCCATGTCTGTGTGGGTTTCCTCTGGGCACTCCGGTTTCCTCCCATATCCCATACATACAGATAAGTTAACTGGCTTCCCCCTAAATTGGCCCTTTTACTATGATACAATAACCATCCAAGTATAAATATGTATACAAACTCAGACTCCACAAATCAGGTAAGCAATATAAATAGCACAGTAAATAAAGTGCTAAGTGTATACAGAGTAGGTAATGTGAGCAAACAACAATATAATGGAGCCAGATTGCACTCCTAAAGAAAATGTGCAATGATCAAATGATGTGAGACAAATAGATAATGAAATCTGAACAAGTACCCATTGCTTGGTAAAGATGACAGCCAAGGAGCCTGTAAACCCCCCTTATAAGCAACACTGACAGGTAATGCAATGAATATAACCAATGCCAAGGGAGCACTAAATGGATGCTAAACTGATCGGGAGAAAGCCAGTAGGGTGAAGTTGCACCAAAAAAGGAAAAGTAATGCCCGAGGGGGGACCACCAGCAAAGTCTTACCGAGCAGTGGCGGAGAGCCACGCTACCCCACAGACCTCGTCACAAATTGCCGTGTTATGTGGCTTCTTCCGGAACATACATACATACATACATACATACATACATACATACATAGACCTATGACTATGGTAGGGATTCGATTGTGAGCCCCTCAGAGGAACAGTTAAGTGACAAGACAATCTACTGTATACAGCGCTGCAGAAGATGTCAGTGCTATATAAACAGCAGCCTCCATATCTATCTTGCTTCAGGTTCCCTTTTAAGGCTGCCTTTATACTTGTGCGGTGTCCCCACCTGCCGTGGGAGCCTGCCACGAAATCATCACACAAAACCATAGTTCATATGACTCTGCAGCAGAGTGCGCTGCCAGGGTCATATGCATAGTCATGGGTGAAAAGTGCATAGAGGAGAGGGCTTAATACACAGCCCTGTGGCACGCCAGTGCTCAGGGTAAGGGTGGAGGATGTCTGTTTTCCTAGTCTGACAGTTTGAGGGTGATTAGTAAGGAAGTCCAATAACCAAGTACATATGGAGGGAGCAAGACCTAGTGCATGGAGTTTGTTGGTCAGCTGGCTAGGTACAATGGTGTTAAATGCTGAGCTGTAGTCAACAAAGAGCATCCTAACATAGGAGTTGGGCTTTTCCAGGTGTGAGAGGGCAGCATGGAGAGCTACACAGATGGCATCCTCAGTCGATCTATTTGTTCGGTAAGCAAACTGGTGTTGATCTAGATTTGCTGGGATGGAGGCCTTGATGTGTGTGGCTACCAGTCGTTCAAAGCACTTGGCGATGACAGGGGTTAGAGCAACTGGTCGATAATCATTAAGACAGGTTATCCTAGGATTTTTTGGGACTGGCACAATGGTTGTAGATTTAAGGCATGATGGAACTACACCCAAGGACAGAGAGAGGTTGAATATTTGTGTAAAAACTTTCGCTAGTTGACCAGCACAGGCCTGGAGCACACGTCCTTGCACACCATCAGGACCTGCAGCTTTCCTGGTGTTGATATTTGTGAGTGCTTGCTGCACTACATGTATGTGAAGGATTAATGGCTGTGAGTCTGTAGTGGGCCCAAAGTTGACTGGAGGCCGATTGTTGTCTTTTTCAAATCTAGCAAAGAAGTTGTTAAGTTCCTCTGCTAGGCTGGGGATGTTATTGTCCAGTGTATATTGAGTGCTATTCTTTTTTTTGTAATCTGTGAATAGTTGAATGCTTTGCCACATCCTCCTTGGGTTCGAGTCATTTTCAAAGTTTTCCTCAATCCTTTGTTTGTATTTAAGTTTTGCATTTCGTATGCCTTTTTTCAGACTTGCTCTGGCTGAAGAATATGCGTCTTTGTCCTGTATTTTAAAAGCTTTGTTTCTATTCTTTAGAAGTCCCTTGAGTTCTTTTGTTATCCATGGTTTATGATTTGGATAAACCGTAATTCTTTTGTTGACAGTGATAGTGTCCACACAGAAATTAACATATGACAATACAGAGGAAGTACTCGTCTCCAGGTCTGTTTCATGAAAGAAAATATCCCAATCCGTATTTTCAAAGCAATCTTGGAGCTGAGAGACGGCAGTCTCAGGCCAGACTTTAACAGACTTGCTAATTGATTTAGCAGTGTTGATAATGGCTTTGTATGCGGGAATAAGAAACAAAGATAGATGGTCAGACTGTCCCAGTGGGGGGCGTTGGGTGATCTTATAGGCACTTTTTATGTTTGTATAGACATGATCCAAGGTGTTTTCTCCTCTGGTTTTACAGTCCACATGCTGATAAAATCTGGGAAATACCTTCTTAAGATTTGCTTGGTTAAAATCTCCAGCAAGGATGAAAATTGCATCAGGGTGTAAATTCTGTTGCTTACTAATGATATCAAACAGTTGTTCATTTGCTGACTTAGGCCCCGTTCACACTTGCGGTTTTGCAAAAACCGCACCGGATGTCCGGACCGCACCGGAGCCGGATCGGACCTGAACCGTACGGTTCCTGTCCGGATCCGGTCCGGATCCGGTCCGGTTGCATACGGTTTCCGTGCGGTATGAACACGGTTCCGGTCCGGATCCGGATTCTTAAAGAGATAACAACCTGTATAAATACCTGGGGTTCTGGGAGGTCAGCAGAAGCTCTGGGGTCATTGTTGGAGACAGCTGGACGTGTGGAGACCATCCTTGGATACAGAGACAGCAGTTGGGACCATGGATCCAGTCATTTTTTACGCTTATTACCTGGGAATTCTCTCCTTCCTGTTGTTTACCTACTACTATGTGGGGAGAAGGCGTGCTCCTCGCAGGAGATGGTGGGTGCACCCTCTACTAGCCAGGAGGCAGAGGAAGGGAGAGTTCCAGGCCCTCTACCGGGACCTCAGACGACACCCACAGAAGTTCTACAGCTACACTCGGATGTCTATTCCCCTGTAAGTATATAGGCCTAAATACACCAACCCCCACCATTCCTAAACACCCCACCCTCACCCCCACAACACCTCATCCCTGTATACCTAGCTAAACACACCACCCTGACCCCCACACCCCTGTATACCTAGCTATACAGTACACCCCCACCCTCCACAACACTCCCAAACCTCTGTAAACACACCTCCCCCATCCTCCACCCAACACCTTGTCCCACAACATACTTTACAGCTTCTTCCTTTCCATCTCCTGACAGGTTTGATACCCTTTTGGAGATGGTGAAGGATGACCTTAGGAAGAAGGATACCACGTTCAGGAGAGCAGTCACACCACAAGAACAACTACTCATCACACTGAGGTATGTAAAAACAAATTTTTTTATTGCAAAAACAACCACTTTCCAACATGGAAACATTCTTCCAACATGGAAGACAAAAAAATAACATATCTATGGTATAGCCCGGTCAGTTTTAAGGAACACCAACCACCAACTTTGTGCTGGAAGAGTTGTAGGGCATAGCTGTCCAAGTGTCTTTCGGGGACACCAGGCCCTAATAAATTGAAGTGCTTCAAAAACCTAACCACTGGCACAGGACCCTCTGAGCCATGGATGAAGGACACAGGTCAGTGAAAAGGCTAGGCCTCTCACCGACCAGTGTAGGTGTCCTTCATCCATGGTTTCAAGGGTCTTGTGCAAGTGGTTAGGAACAAGAAAAAAGTGAGGAGCAAGAGGAACCGATGGCAGAGGTGCATGACTACAGGTGCAGTGCAACAGGCACAAGGTTGTGACCAAGGTAGTGTCTTTCGGGGACACCAGGCCTTAAATTGAAGTGCTTCAAAAACCTAACCACTGGCACATGACCCTCTGAGCCATGGATGAAGGACACAGGTCAGTGAAAAGGCTAGGCCTCTCACCGACCAGTCAAGGTGTCCTTCATCCATGGCTCCAAGGGTCTTGTGCAAGTGGTTAGGAACAAGAACAAAGTGAGGAGCAAGAGGAACCGATGGCAGAGGAGCAGGACTACAGGTGCAGTGCAACAGGCACAAGGTTGTGACCCAGGTAGTGTCTTTCGGGGACACCAGGCCCTAAAATTGAAGTGCTTTAAAAACCTAACCACTGGCACAGGACCCTCTGAGCCATGGATGAAGGACACAGGTCAGTGAAAAGGCTAGGCCTCTCACCGACCAGTGAAGGTGTCCTTCACCCATGGCTCCAAGGGTCTTGTGCAAGTGATTAGGATCAACAAAGTAAGGAACAAGAGGAATCAAAGGCACAGGTGCAGGACTACAGGTGCAGTGCAACAGGCACAAGGTTGTGACCCAGGTAGTGTCTTTCGGGGACACCAGGCCCTAAAGTTCAAGTCCAGCAAAACCAAAAGTTAAAAAGCCCTGTGATGGTATCCTTCCTCCGAGGATCGGAGGTATTCAGAGGAGCATGTCCAGGAACAATTTGACTTTTTTTTTCAAATTGTATCGGCACCACTACTAGAAAAGGTGGGAGTTGCTGCCTGGAAATCTGGACTCTCTTGGGTGCTGGTCGTGGATGAGCTGGACCCTGACAGCGGTGGCCCATATTGACTGCCTCTGTAGCCGGTGTACATCTGTGATGATTGCCAGGTGGGCACCGCTGTTGGTTGTGGGGGTCTAAAAATTGGTGGTTGCAATAATGGCGTGTCCATGTGCTGTTTAATCACCTCCAGCAAATTGGAATGGCACGCCATCAGGTTTTGGGAAGGCACCTTTTCCAGATATGGTATTAGAGACATCACAGTGTGAAAACACGGGTGTGCCTGCAATTTCAGTAGTTCCTTGCTTTGTTGATGCATTTGCTGCATCATGTTCTGCAGCTGGCCCACCGACTGATGATGCTGCGCACGCAGTTGGTCGATTTCTCCTCTGTGCATCTCATGCACCATTTTAAGCTCGTCCCTGTAGTGCCCATGTACAGCGTCGAGCTCACATTGCAGTGAAGTGATGTGGGACTTGTACTGCTCCATGATATGGCCCCTGTCCTCATCTTGCAACTGCCGGGTTATGAGAGTTTGGTGGCTCTGAAGAATCCCGAGAAGTCCGGAGACAGCCCCGGACATCTCGGACTCTGTCTCTCTCCTTGTTGGGGGGAGGGTACCTCGACGCCTCACTGGTGTGGTGGTCCTCACTGGTGGTGTGGCAGCATCTTCCCGTCCTCTGGCCTGTGTCGGGGTTGCCCTGCGCGCTGGTTGTGCTGCAGTCTCTCGGTGCTCCTCACTTTGTTCTTGTTCCCCTGGAGCTTCCATAGCGGTCGATTGTGGAGGTTCAGCTTCTTCCACACTCGGTCCTGCAACCTCAACATCCAAGCTCTCTTCTGCCAAGTCATCATCAAAGGAGAGAGTTGGGATTAAGGACTCCCTCCTCCTACTCCTCTCCTCGGGGCAATAGGTTACATCGGCGACGTCATCATCCACCAAGCTCTCCTCACTGCTGAACCGTGCCTCCTGGGTCGGTTCCTCTTGCTCCAAATTGTCTTCAGTCCTGTAGATAAAAACAATATTTATTGGTGTGCCAAACAGCATGTGGCGTCAATTCACAGAGCTAGCAAACACTAGCAATCACTTTATCAACCGTTTCTACCCAACATTTGATAAAGCTTGTGAGAAAAGTTCGCTAGCCATGGGAATTGAGGCCATAGCAATACATGGCCGAAGTCATGGTAAATGAGCTCTCAGTTCCTGCCCACAGTAGTGGTACTTACAGTCTAGGTTCCAGGCTTGCATTGATGAAAGACAATTGCTTGGCAAATTGGTAGTCTTTTTGTCGCCTTCCCCCGCCACTGCCACTTCGTTCGGCAAGTTTTTTCTTCCGTAGCCATTTCACGTATGCATCCCGTATATTGCGCCACCTTGTCTTGAACCTTTCTCCTGTAACGACATGAAAAATTGATTTCGATTATTTCTCTTGTAGGTACATCGCAACTGGACAAACATATACATCGCTACATGTCACATTTCGTATTGGGAAGAGCACGGTGGCAGGCATCGTCGTGAGGACTTCGAGGATCCTTTGGACGCGACTGAGGGCCAGATACATGCCTGTGCCGGACACCACGAAATGGGAGGAGATCGCCCAGGGCTTCTGGACCGAGTGCAAGTTT
The DNA here is from genome assembly GCF_040937935.1 of Hyperolius riggenbachi. Lineage (NCBI taxonomy): Eukaryota > Metazoa > Chordata > Amphibia > Anura > Hyperoliidae > Hyperolius > Hyperolius riggenbachi. The sequence continues at coordinate 138,243,316 of NC_090651.1, read as the reverse complement.
CCTAATTGTGTTGGCGCACTGGATGGGAAACACATCCGGCTTCAGAAACCCATGGGGAGTGGCAGCCATTATTTCAACTATAAAAAATACTTTAGCATTGTTCTAATGGCAGTGGCAGATGCGGACTACAAGTTTGTGTACGTGGACGTGGGGTCGTACGGTAGTTCCAATGACTCTGGAATTTTCCAGCGTACGACCCTTTGCCGGCTGATGGAGGAAGGCAGACTGCGTCTCCCCCGTGACAGACCCTGGCCTGGGACAAGGGCACCGGCCTACCCCTATGTGTTTGTGGGGGACGAGGCCTTCGCCCTGTCCGACCATGTAATGCGTCCGTACCCAGACAGGGGACTTGATGCCAGCCAGCTACACTTCAATGCTCGGTTGAGCCGTGCAAGGAGAATGGTGGAGTGCACATTTGGGATCCTGGTGTCAAAGTGGAGGGTGTTCCACACGCCCATGCTGCTGAAACCGGGCAACGCAGTTGTCGTGGTGAAGGCAGCATGCATCCTCCACAACTTTGTGCGGCAGGAGGAAAGAGAGACTCCGGAACCCCCGAATGTGCTTCCACTAATGCCCCTGCGGAGGTATGCAACCAGGCCAAGGGTAGTGTCACTGCGGAACAGGGACCAACTGAGACTTTATTTTACCACACCACCAGGACGAGGGTGAATGTTTGGTTTTTAATATGTTTTGTTGAAATGTGTTTATTTTGGAGTTTCAAGTTTTTGAGTGATTTTAAATGTATTAATTTTTTACAATAAATTGATGTATAATAATTGGTCATTGTGTATGTTTTATGTGCACAGGTGGGGTACATCGCAGGTGGGTGGGATACATCACAGGTGGGTGGGATACATCACTGTGGGGTACAGGTGGGTGGGATACATCACAGGTGGGGTACAGGTGGGTGGGATACATCACAGGTGGGTGGGATACATCACAGGTGGGTGGGATACATCACAGGTGGGGTACAGGTGGGTGGGATACATCACAGGTGGGTGGGATACATCACAGGTGGGATACATCACAGGTGGGGTACAGGTGGGTGGGATACATCACAGGTGGGGTACTGGCGGGTGGGATACATCACAGGTGGGATACATCACAGGTGGGGTACAGGTGGGTGTGATACATCACAGGTGGGTGGGATACAGCACAGGTGGGGTACAGGTGGGTGGGATACATCACAGGTGGGGTAGAGGTGGGTGGGATACATCACAGGTGGGGTACAGGTGGGTGGGATACATCACAGGTGGGGTACAGGTGGGTGGGATACATCACAGGTGGGGTACAGGTGGGTGGGATACATCACAGGTGGGGTACAGGTGGGTGGGATACATCACAGGTGGGTGGGATACATCACAGGTGGGATACATCACAGGTGGGGTACAGGTGGGTGGGATACATCACAGGTGGGGTACTGGTGGGTGGGATACATCACAGGTGGGGTACTGGTGGGTGGGATACATCACAGGTGGGATACATCACAGGTGGGGTACAGGTGGGTGTGATACATCACAGGTGGGTGGGATACAGCACAGGTGGGGTACAGGTGGGTGGGATACATCACAGGTGGGGTACAGGTGGGTGGGATACATCACAGGTGGGGTACAGGTGGGTGGGATACATCACAGGTGGGTGGGATACAGCACAGGTGGGGTACATCACAGGTGGGGTACAGGTGGGTGGGATACATCACAGGTGGGGTACAGGTGGGTGGGGAACAGGTGGGTGGGCAACACGTGGGTGACACAAATCCATAGCAAAAGTGGAATACATCACAAGCTTAAACCACAAGCCCCCCCCAAAAACTTCTAGTCAACATACCCTCTGTGCCTTGCTGTCTCTTGCTCAAGTTCTCAAAGTCCTCCACATACAGCTTGGCAATTTTTTTCCACAGGCCTCTGCATTTTTTGATGTTGCTGTGGTCCGCATCCCCCTTGTCCCACAGGGCTGGTACCTGCTGCACCTGTAGGATGAGGTCTTCTGATGTGTAGGGCCTCACCCCCTCGCTATCAGACAGATCCTGCTCCATATTGCTGCCAAAGAGCTCCAGCATGAAGTCACTGCTGCTCCACTCTGTGAACGCTGGTGCCATGTGGTCCCCATCCAAAATGGCCACCATACCATAGAGTCAGCATAGGAAGTGTGGTACAACATCCGGGTTTTTATAGCCGGTGTGTTGTGCGCTCTCCGGTTCTCATTGGTTTCCATTGGCCGGATGCAACATTCCGGCTCCGGTCCGGATACGTCAGCCGGACCAGCCGGACCAAAAAATAGCGCATGTTGGAACGGACGCCGGAGTCCGGATCCGGTCCGGCTCCGGTCCAGACGAAACGGACGCATGTGAACGGTCGCATAGACTTTCATTGCTATGCCGTGCGTCCGTTTCGTCCGGTCCGCATGCGGTCCGGCTCCGGCACGGCTCCGGCACGGCGATTCCGGATAGCAGCCGCTAATGTGAACCGGGCCTTAGTATTGGCATGAGGTGGTATGTATACTGCCATAATTATAATAACTGTATGTTCCCTGGGTAGGTAAAACGGTCGACATCTCAGCATTAAATATTCCACATCAGGTGATATAAACACCTAGTCCTCCACCTGTTTTCTTGCCAGAATCATGCGTTCGATCAGCACAGTGAAGCGTGTGACCTGCAAGCTCAACTGCAGCGTCTGGTATGGAGGGGTCCAGCCATGTCTCCGAAAAAAATCAAAAGGCAACAGTCTCTCATAGTTTTATACGTGGAGATATCCAGTCGGAGCTCATCCATTTTATTTGCGAGGGATCTCACATTTGCAAGCAGTGCGCTAGGAAGAGGGGTTTTATGTGGAGTAGCTCTCAGTCTAGTTAGCAGTCCTGATCGCTTACCTCTCTTTTGTTTCCTTTTGCTTCGCTTTCTGCCCCGTCTATTTCCGAGGATAGCAGTGGTTAACGAAAGACCCGGTGATCTAAGAATCTCCTGCGGTATTGATTCCGTGTTAAAGTAATCTCCTGTGCTGCTTGATCCGATCTGTAGAAGCTCCTGGCGTTTGTAGTGGATTCTGGCCTTTGCTTGTGAGGCGGTGAAGGTCAGTAGGAAGAAAATTAATAGAAGAGAGCACCAATGTGGGTAGCATGAAGCCGCTGCGTCTGTGCGCGCCGCCATCGTACTTGGTCTGGGCTGCAGATGATGGTTCTTGTGCTGCAGATGATGGTTTGTGCTGCAGATGATGCTGATCTCCAGAAGGGAGAGAGATCAGAGAGATGTTACCTGCATCACAGCCAGACTATTTGGTCCACGCATGCGCATTGTACTACGCTCTGTCGTTTACTCTTAGGGCCTGTTTCCACTACGCGCAGATTGGATGCAGAAAAACTGACTCCAATGAATGCCTATGGGAAAATCTGCATCAGAAAAATTGCGTTTAGTGGAAACAGGCCCATAGGCATTCATTGGAGTCAGTTTTTCTGCATCCAATCTGCGTGTAGTGAAAACAGGGTACGTTTCCACTAACGCGAATTCGCATGCGTTCCCCGCATGTAAATTCGCATAACCAATAAAAGTTAATGAGCCTGTGTCCACTTGTCAGGAAAACGGAGCGTTTTCTTGTGCAGGATAAATCTGCACAGCAGAGTCATCCGAATTCGGACACCGCACATACCGCATGCGATTCGCATACATTGTATTTAATAGGGAATTCGCATGGCGGGTTTTTATGCGAATTTTCATGCGAATTCGCATACGATTTCGCATGGAATCAATGAAAAAGCACACAGGCACTGACATGGTTAAATTCGCACACAGCATCATCTATGCGAAATCGTATGCGAATTCGCGGTAAAATTCGCATACAACCGCATGCGATTACGCTCCTGCATGCAAATTCGTTTGCGGGGAATCCACTGCGATTCCCCACCGAACTAGTGGAAACGCACCCTCAGGCATTCATTGGAGTCAGTTTTTCTGCATCCAATCTGCGTGTAGTGGAAACAGGCCCTTACTGCGTTGCCATAGGTGTGCATTACGGATCCTGCAGTAACGCACGGATGACTTTGTGTTTGGATTGCATTAAGCATGAAAGTCTCCATAGACTTTAACTTACTTAGCGGCCTCTTGGGGTAGGATTGCTTACAGTAACTTTACTGCAATGCAATAGTTTAAAAGGGCTCTAAACAGGCAACACTGCTCGTGATAATCGCCTACCACATTTTCTCAGCCATTTGCTGTAGGTGCTTAGATAGTACTGTAGTTGGCCAAATGTCTGCAACTCTGGTGCCACTCTGTTGGTGAACAAATTACAACTTGTGATTAGACACAGATGAGGGTGAATTAGCCAAGCTAAACTCTCTAAATACATGCAGAGTACATTGTTCTATTTTTTTCCTTCTGTCCTGTGCAAGATATCAGGTCCACTTCAATATAGAGCCATTGCAGAAGCATGATGTTTTCAGGAAAAAGCCTTTAACTTTTACCTTGTTTTGTTGCATTACTTTTTGCTTACCTTGACATTTTTGACATTGTTTATAGTATATAGTCATGTAGAGTTCTATATATTCTTTAGCCACTGACTGCTGGTTTTCTTTTATTCCCTCAGGGCTGTTTTAGGCAGCTGACCTCATGTAACCGGTTTTTGCATGTGAGATCATGCAAAGAGCAACAACATTCTTTGATCTTACAATCTTCACAGCTCAGATACTTCAGAACGGTATCTGGTAAGCTCCAATTATTCCAATGTTAGCTATAAAGCTAAGTGCTGATATTTTATTGGTGGTGGCTACAGCTTTTTTTATTTTCTTTTTTTTTTATTTTTTTTAGTCCTTTATTATAATGCATTTATAGCGTGGACATTTTTTGCAGCTCTTTAAAATGAAACCTAAACCAATTGCTGAAAATGATTCACTTACCTGGGGCTTCTCCTAGGTGCCCTTGCCGGTCCTCTACGATCCTCCTTTCTCCCGTCGTGGCTTAGTTTCGTTTTACACCAACTGGAAGTCAGTGAGCCACTGTGCCTGCGTGGTCCTCGCCACACGTAGCTTCGCTTCCATTCCCGTCCACAATAGAGTCCTGTGCAGGCGCAGTGGCTCACCAACACTGTTGGTGTAAAATGAAACTAAGCTGCGGCGGGAGAACGGAGGATTGCAGAGGACCGGCGTGGGACAGGGCGGCTGCAGGGGGCTGGGAGAAGCACCAAGTAAGTGAATCTTTTTCAGCAATTGGTTTAGGTTCCCTGTAAAAGCAAGAAGTTTTGAATCACTTTACAAATATTTGTTGCATCCTCAAATGCTAAATAGTGATGGTCATGTCTAGGGAAACTTTTGTAAAAGCATGTGATCCGTTAGATCAGGTGATAGATATGCAAGTCTCTGATTTGCTTGGCATAATCATGTGCTACAGCAGGATATGATCACAGCAAATCAGAGCTTTGCAATTATATTAGCTCATCAAACAAATCCCAAATATTTGTTGCTTCCACACATGCTAAATAGCTGTCCAATCGCATGCTTCTCGATGTGTTCCCTTAGACATGACCATCACTAATACTGCAATTATCATGATGCACAGAACGACCAAGGATGAATGCTAGATAAAGTCATACAGCTACAAGATAAGTTTCAAGTGATTGTCAGCCATAAAGTCAAATTCCATTTACCCACTGCTCTGTGTTTATTATGCAGTCTACAACCTGACCCTGCAAGATGAAAATGATGCAAGATTATGCAAGTTCTTAATAGAAATTGTATGCAGCTTGTAATTGGAACTATCGGATCCCATCAAGGTTGGATTTGATTGGTCTATTTTCAAGTGCATAAATTTGTATACACAATTTGCTTAATCCTGTACCAACTGGAAATTATTTTGATTTACCATCCCTACTACTGATTATAATTGTGCAAAAATGTATATGATGCATACATACCTGGGGTTTCCTCCAGCCCCCTTCAGGCTGATGGGTCCCTCACAGTCCTCTTCTGCCTCCTAGATCCTCCGCTACGACTCCCATTAATTTGGCCAGTCGTCACAGGCGCAATTAAGCCTCGCTCCCTCCCACATCGCCCTCCTGCGGCTGGCATAATGCACCCGACTGGCCAGATTACTGGGAACCGTAGCGGAGGATCTAGGAGGCAGAAGCAGACGGCGATGTACCAATCACCCTGAAGGGGGCAGGAGTCAATCCCATGTATGTATACATTTCTTCTTTCCTTTGATCTCAGATTTCCTTTAAACTGGCTGTTCCATAAGAGTAGTATAGGAAATTTAGACCACTTAGTGAAATATTACACATACTGTAATTTACCATACTTTGCGAGCTGTGGCTATGACATCCTAATTTGGATTTTTGCCCACCAGTGACAGTTTATAGGAGAAAAGCTAGCTTTGTCTATGATACTTCATGAAAGGGTACCAGTGCATTAAGAAGAATTATAAATTCTCACCTTTACTGAAGGGTTTTTGAAGTTATACTGTAAGCTACTTTAAAAGACACTGAAGCAGCCTATTGTGGCAGGAAAATTTCACTTGTGAAAAACTCAGTGCTTTCAGAATGCATTATACACACTCAAGTCCTATTACTACAATAACTCCCGGCTAATACGCAGAATAACACCTTTGACATCACAGACAGCAGCCAGGTGTTGTAGAGGTGAATCAGTAAGATGCTGGATGATTGCTAGAGGGCTCTGGATCCACACAGACTGCTATGTATCTGATACCTGCTGATGGGTGTGGTGAATTCAGTCTTGCCTGTTTTCTACTCCGTGAGCTCTCCTTTTTTACATTTTTCCACTTAAATGCCTTTATTCTTCACACTGCTGCTAATAGTTTTTTTATGTTGTTACAGCACTGAATGCTCAGATTGTACAGTTCAAGTTGTCTGACATTGGAGAAGGAATCACAGAGGTTACTGTTAAAGACTGGTAAGTGAACCGCATTGCAGGGCTGATGATGAGGCTATAGCAGGAAAGTGGGGAGGCGTTGCCCTACGCAACCAGACGTCAAGTTTCATTTTTTAAACTTGGCCACAAAAATCTTCAACCAAGCTTGCTTTTCTTGAAGTGCAAGTGCGTGTGTGTCCGTGCGTGCGTGTCCGTGCGTGCAATGTTCTTTTTAAACAACCTTAAAGTAGCAAACGGTGAATTTCACATGGAACTTTTATTTTTTGTAAATCACTGGCATTTTGAGTGTCAAGATAAGACATTTGTATTTTATCTTGACACACAGAAGTTACTGTATTTACAAAACGGTCAGTTCCTTGCCGATTGAAAAAAGTTTAGAGAATAGCTTGCACCCAGTGTAACAGTCAGGTTTCAGCAGAAAATTGATTAACAAACAGTTAAGGCTGCTTCACACCAAAAGTCGCAGCTATTTTGCTGCAATTGCTCCCTTATGCTACAGTGTGAATGCTTCCATAGGGAGCCACTGCACTAGCGATTATGCCGATTGCCGGTGATTACCCGATTGATTGGACCGAAGTCGGGCTGAAATCAGTTAAATGTATCAATCAAGCATGCAGGAAAATCTCAGAGCGTAAAAGTATTAGAGGCAGAGGATCAGCAGGATAGCCAGGGATTCAGACACTACTGATGCATGAAAGATCAGATGGACTGACGGGCAACTGGTATAGTTTAAAAGGAAATAAATATGGCAGCCTTCATATGCCTCTTTATTCAGTTTACCTTTAAAGGCATTGGGAATCTATCTTTAAAAAAAAAAATTAAATAAATAAAAAATCAGCCAAATACTTAAGGACAGGGACATCTCTGGGTCCTATAGAGCCTACCCACTCCTCTCTCGGTCCCTGTTCCAACGCTGGCTCCCTGGTAGCGGTATTCAACCAATTTGATCAAATACTGCTCTAATCCTCCGCCATGGGGGACTTCGGAAGTCTTCGGGAGCCCTAGTGCTCCCCAAGACGGACTGCTCCATACTGTGTACGTGCGAATGCCTCTCTTGCGCAGTATGGACCTGCCTGTCTTCGGAAGTCTTTGGGAGTTGAGGCCACCTGAAGTCCCCCGCGGCAGGGGATTCAAACAGGATGGCCAGCGTTCAACGGAGGGTACCGGGAGAGGAGCGGGAAGGCTCTATAGGTCCCAGAGCCTTCCCTCTCCTTGGGTAAGTATCTTGCCCTTTTTTTTTTTTTTTTACATAAATTGATTACCAATGAATTTAAGCAACTGGCGAATTCTTTGTAGTACAAAATAAGCACAAACTTATTTGGCCAAACAAGATGATTCTGATCAATAAAAACTATCTAGAATTGATTAGACATTTATCATTCATAAAGCTGAGCTTAACAGGCCATTGGGAGATGTGATATAAGGCTCTATTCACACCTACGTTTTCAAATTGCCGGCAATTGTTGCCAGCGTTTTGCAGGAGTGATTTTTCCGCAATTTCATGCAGAAAAATCACTGAACAGTGTGGCGATTGCGTTTAGCGCTTCTATAGCACTGAAACGCGATCGGTGGGAAATCACCTGAAAATGGTGCAGGCGACACGTTTGGCATTTTTGGGCGATTTGCGACGATTAGCGCAAATCGCCCAAGTAAGAACGGGGCCCATAGGGTTTCATTACGCTAACGTTTTTAGTGAGTGGGGCCTAATTGAAGCCATGCCAGTGTTTAGGACGGAATGATAGAGAAATGTGTGTAACTTGATGACCCACACCTTTCCTGAGTCAGTCCCATCAATTAGTTTGAGTTGTGCCATAAATGTGTGAGGACCTCGACCCTGGAGCCCTGGAGCTGGACAGCCCTGTGGTAGGCAAAGCTTGAAGAAAGGGAAACCGAGAGCCCGATATGGTGTAGTATGTTAATGTAGTGGAATCTGTTGTAGAGAAACGTGATGATATACTCACAAAAATGGGTCGCCACCAAGGCAACCACTGGACCAGCAGGCGGGGAGAATTATATCCTGATCCCGCTCAGGTTTAAGACGTTGCTCTATGTAGATAGGAAAAATGGGGATACACCCCTCCACCAAGGGTGGACTAGATCATTTTGTAACACGGTAACAGAGGCGCCAGGTAGTATAAAATGAATTACAATCGTTAAAAAGGGGGAAGTGGGTGGACTCACCTCCCTTCTGGAAAAAATGGCCGGACAACGGGCAAGTTATGGTACTTACAGTCTAAAGTAACATTTATCATCAATTCTAAAAGTTCAACACGTTTCACGGGTAACAGTCCCGCTTCTTGAGGCAAACAATTTTTGGAGGGTGCAAAGTCAGGTCATGACCCCGGGTAGAGCGTCTCTGTTAACAGTTGACAGAGGCGCTCTACCCGGCTCATGACCTGACTTTGCACCCTCCAAAAATTGTTTGCCTCAAGAAGCGGGACTGTTACCTGTGAAACGTGTTGCACTTTTAGAATTGATGATAAATGTTACTTTAGACTGTAAGTAACTTGCCTGTGGTCCGGCCTTTTTTTCCAGAAGGGAGGTCAGTCCACCCACTTCCCCCTTTTTAATGATTTTAATGAATTTTACTCTACCTGGCGCCTCTTACCGTGTTACAAAACTGTGGTAGGCAAAGACAGCCTGATGACAACTGGATGAGTGGCTTCTTGTGAGGCCAGGCATATGCATAGGTTCAGAGGAAGCATTTTACATAACGGCCATCAGCTACCCTATCGCCTGTACTACTCAGATTTGTTTTTAATAAATGGTATGTTTAAACAGTGCCTAGCAGATCTTTGCCTTGTCCTCCATGTACAGCATCCTTCCCAGGCTGGGAGCACACTCTGTACCATACAACAGTGTTTCTCAGCATCCTCACAATATGCATGCCTTTATGAAAGATGGTGTTTCCTGAGTACCCACTATACTGTACAGTATGTGTAGCTGTGTATAAATGTCAGATAATGCTCATAATAAAGTTCTTCCTTACAGTAACAATTAAGCCCACTAGACACTAGTGAGAGATTCAGCTGAGCTATTATGTACCTGACATTTACGCAGAGTTTTGATCTATATATAGTACATTACAAATACATTATAAATAAGTGTTTCATTCTAAGCATCTATTTTGCTTTCTCTATGAAGGAAAGAGTTTATGAATTTGCTAAAGGTCTTAAAATGTAGGTTAATGAATAACTTTTAACTACTTCAAAAGAGTGGCATGGTGTGTGCTCATAACTAAGTAGCACCTGTTATAATGGCTTCAGATAAGCCTCTCTGCTAATTTAAAGGCACAGTACGTGCAAACTTGCATCTGCTTGCCAGAATATGCAGGGCCTAAACTATCAACACTGCTGTGTGCTGCAGGAGTCAGTCCACACCAAAATGTTGCATATAAACAGGGGTGCAGCATGTGTAGGCCTCCTTGTGCACCTAGGAAAAGGGAACAGCACAAGCAGTGCCCCAAGCACACTCATTGTCCAGAAGGTCCGCCCCTCCCCCCGAGCATGGCCAGCACCTGAGAGCTGTACACAAACGCTCAGCAAACATAAGAATCCCTACCTCTTGCATTTCGTCCAGCTGCAAATTTATGCAAATCGCATGACTTGTGAGTGAAATTACCTTGGAGTTCAGTTACCTTTGGCAGTAGCTTTAGCGCTGCGGTCCATGGAGCATTTTGAACCATGTCCTAGATAATGAAGACCTCTTGTAAAAAAAAAAAAAAAAATACAATGTACTGTACCTAAGAGCAATACTGAATTTTGTGTATTGAAAGAAGCAACATTTATGGTGGTGTCCACTTGTTTTCACTTAGAAAGTGAGTAAAATGTGGAATTTAACAAGATATATGATAACATTCATAGCTGGAGACTAGCTGACATATGCCCATGGACTATCGTTTGAGAGCCACTGATCATTTTCTTGATTTCAGTTTTTAGGCCTGGTGCACACCAAAACCCGCTAGCAGATCCGCAAAATGCTAGCAGATTTTGAAACTCTTTTTGTTATTTTTCTGTAGCGTTTCAGCTAGCATTTTGCGGTTTTGTGAAGCGTTTTTGGTGTAGTAGATTTCAGATATTGTTACAGTAAAGCTGTTACTGAACAGCTTCTGTAACAAAAACGCCTGCAAAACCGCTCTGAACTGCCGTTTTTCAGAGCGGTTTGCGTTTTTACTATACTTAACATTGAGGCAGAAACGCATCCACAATCCAAAAAATGCCTCACCCCGGGAGTATGCGTTTCAGCAAAACGCCTCCCGCTCTGGTGTGAACCACCCCGTTGAGATACATTGACCAAGCGTATCCGCAGCCGCAAGCGGCTGCAGAAACTCTGAAAAAGCCGCTCGGTGTGCACCAGCCCTTTGTCCATTAGAAGGTGCAGACTTCAGAAAGTTGGATTTAGGCTTGTAGTTAGGTTTTGCACCCAAGCCTCAGGATATCTGATGGTCAACAAATGGCAATTTCGAGTTGATGCAGGATTATGCAAATGTATGCAGCTTGAAAGTTGACCATTCACATTCTACCTCAGCTGGATTTGATTGGTTCATGATCAAGCTGCATTAATTTGCATAATAATGCATCAAAGTGAAATTATTTGCATCTCATTGATCATCCTTATTCATGTGTTGCTTTACTTGGGTCCTTTCACAGTTTTGCGGTGACAATTGTTACGTGTATTTTTAGGTATGTGAAAGAAGGTGACACAGTATCCCAGTTTGACAGTATCTGCGAGGTCCAGAGTGACAAGGCCTCGGTGACGATCACTAGCCGCTATGACGGTGTTGTTCGGAAGCTGTATTACAATGTGGACGACATAGCATTGGTGGGAAAGCCTCTGGTTGACATTGAAACAGATGCCATGAAAGGTTTGTAAGCATGATGCTCAGTGCGGACGGAGAGAGATGCTTTTGCAGCCTTCTGGTTAAAATGAGTTAGCAAACAAATTGTTTAGTTGTATTATCCATGTAATAGATTATTGTGTATTCCTATTATAATTCTTAATATAGTGAAATTCTAAGATACACTTCATGCTTTCCAGAATAGAATTGTGTCAATATTGTGTCTGTACTGCTCCATCACGAGTTCCATTATTTTCTGTCACCGATGAGGATGGGTGGCATTGTATTGCATGAATGACAATGGCTGTACGCTTTGCCAGTTGCCAGCATTAATTATTAAAAAGTATTTATTAGATGTCAAAAGATTTTAGTGCTAGGTACCGGTAATATAAGAGAACAGCAAAGATTGCAGAAAGGATAAATGGCCATTGTGCACTTGCATTAAGCAGTTATGTATGTTAAAGAGAATCTGTACTCTAAAATTCTTTCAATAAAAAGCATACCATTCTCCATTATGTTCTCCTGGGCCCCTCTGTGCTGTTTCTGCCTCTCCCTGCTGCAATCCTGGCTTGTAATTGTCAGTTTTAGGCAGTGTTTACAAACAAAAGACATGGCTTCTAACCAGAGTATGATAGGCTGAGAACAGCTCACTGTGTGACTCATGCAGAGGTTGGAGAGGGTGTGTAAAGCTTCTGCCAATGACAAGCAGTGCTGCACATTCCACACATTCCAGCCTGAGCCCGACAGAGCTGACAGAGGAAAGATAAGATTTATTACAGAGATAGTGCAACTAGAAAAGGCTGCAGTAATCCAGACCACATTAGAACAGGTATAGGAACTTGTAGGATAGAAGAAATAAGGCTCAAAATTTTGTTACAGAGTCTCTTTAAAGCAAGAACTGAAAATGTAAAAGTCAAAATAAACATGCGCACGTCATTCTGACCTTCCGTGTAGTCTAATAATCAATCTTTCTCCTCTCCTGCATCCTGTTTGTCCACCGTGATCAATGGAATGCTCTGTCCTCCATTTTGAAAATGGCCATTACCCCATAACCGCTTCCTTGTCAGCACACCGTTAAACTGTAATATCTCACTTGAGCCACAGGAAAATATGGACAGTACCTTGCTCATCAGTTGTCTTTTCAGTTATAACTGACAGAAACTGATATATATCAGTTATCTTGTCAGAATTGGGAGGAATTGTTGTAAGAAGAAAATGGTGAGCTTCTGAGAGGCACTGATGGTGAGGCAAGTATGTAATTTATTTGCAGGTACATCATGTGTTTATTTTAAATGATTTTACTCGGCTCAGGTTCACTTTAACCACTTAATGACATGCTGACTTATAAAAACATCCTGTAAGAGCCTCTTAATTGCTCCAGGATGCTTTTATAAGTCACAGTGCTGCTCTGCGCGTGCACGTGCATCCCTGTGCACGTGAAAATAGTGAGGGGAAAAAAAAAACACCCAAAAAAAAATACACCTTTATGTCCAAATGATATCTTGTCACCATACTTTGTAGTAGGGACATAATTAATATCTTGTGGTAACCAGGACAAATAGGCAGATAAAATGTGTGGGTTTTATGTACAGTAGCAGTGTTTACCGTATATTAAAACCATAGGGGATAATATTGGAGAAGTATTGTATTTTCATTTTTTTCCTTGTATTTCCCTTTTTTAAAATGCATAGAAAATGAAGTAATTACTGAAAACAAATATCAACCCCAACAAGCCCAATTGGTGGTGAAAAAATAAGAGATCATTTCATTGTGATTAGTAGTGATTAAGCTATTGGCAAATGAAAGGGATGAGCACTGAAAGGTAAAAATCGCTCCTGTCCGTTAGGGTAAAAACCGCCTTGGGGTGAAGTGGTTAAGAAAACATGCCTTCAATTAAATATGGATTATGTAGAAAAAAATGCTGGGTATATGGCTGTCATGCTGAACCTCTGCCTTTATTTTGAGTCACTGACCCAGAACTAGTATGTAGATCAGGTATTCTAAATCCTGTCTCGCTTCACTGGTGGCATTTATGCCAGTTATTATTATTGTAGTATTGAGTCAGTAGAGAAGTGCCTGACACCCTTACAGTCAGAGGATCAGGGGCGCAGCTTAGGTTTTGGTGGCCCCAAGCAATCCATAACTTGAGGCCCCCATCAATGAAACTCAAGCCGCAGTGAAAAAATGGGCAGCCCCACCACAAAGCAGCAAAAAAATCGGTGTGGCCAAGCATGATGTGGGAGGAGCCAAATACTAGCCGTTTCTAGGCTAAATTGCACCCAGGACCAGGGCATAAAATGCGCCCCCCCCCCCCAAACGTGGAGACCGGTATAGGTAGCCCATATAGTTGCCCCCAGTATAGGTTAGATAGGTAGATGCCCCAGTATAGGTTAGGTAGGTACCCCTCAGTATAGGTACCTACCTTCATGGTGCGTTTGTAGTTCCTGGGGGGGCTCAGCGCATCTCTGATTGGAGGCCATTCGGAGGCGCCCTGGTGTTTGCGCTAATCCACCTTTTGCGCAATTTTCGATTTTTCAATTTTACTTGGTAGCGCACCCAGGCTATGCATATACATAGGTTAGGATTTAGTTAGTGTTAGGCCCCTCCCATTGGAGGATTGACTTCTTTGCAGTGGAAGGGACGAATAATTAATAGGTTGCATGCAAGCTGTTACAGGAAACCAACATCCTCCAGTGTATTCGACCCCCACAAGTGGGGTTTGCACTCTTTTGCAGGTAGGCACTAGTCTGTTTTTAAGTAGCGCTGCTCATTTCCTTGCTAAGTATAGGTTAGATAGGTAGATGCCCCAGTATAGGAGAAGTAGGTGCACGCACACAGTATAAGAGATAGGTAGGTACCCCTCAGTATAGGTTGGGTAGATGCATACCCCAGTATAGGTTAGATAGGTAAGTGTCTCCAGGCAGCATAGGGGCGGGGGGAGCGGGCAGAGAGAAGTTTCAACTCACCTGGCTTCCTCTGCACACAGCCTTCTTTCCGTCCTGGCGTGCGGCGTCTGTCGCTTCAGTAAGAGCTTCCCCTGTGATAACGTGGTTACGTCATCACAGTGGGCTCTGTTACCATAGCGGCAGACGCCGCACGCCGGGATAGAAAGAAGATAGAGGCTGTGTGCAGAGGAAGCCAGGTGAGTTGAAACTTTGCTCTGGTTGCTGCGCCCACCCTCCTCCCACTCCGCCGCTAGCAGCAGAGCGAGGCCCCTCTTCTTGTGAGGTCCCAAGCAGGGGCGTGACTCGCCTGTATGCTGGCGGCCCCCCTGCAGGGGATTGACCTTCCAACACTTAGCCACCAATTGCAGCCCTCAGTTACTAGGGAGGAAAGGGAAGTAAGGCTGTTCTGCTGCCTTCTCATTAGTCAGTCCATATAACAATTGACAACCACAAGGATGTATGAGACCGCACACTAGCGATGTCGGGGAATGGGCGTGCAGCGGATCCACCCCTGTGCCCACAGGGTACGGCGTACAATTTCTCCAAGATGATCCGGCACAGCTCTTTTAATCAGAAGATTATTTTATTGGATCCTAAAAATACAAACATTAAAGCTGCATAGTGTTTACACATTTCACATTCCCTTTGTGGACAAGCCCTGTAGTTCCCCATCAGGTCCAGTCATTTGCATAGGTTCCTCTGATTGGTTGCCATGTTGGAGCTTTGACTATATAAAGAGCATGTCTGCAGTTGTTCATTTGGCTGTGTGGCGTGAACAAGGACTGTGATGGTCCGAAACGGTGGACCGTAGCCACTATGCAGCTTTAATGTTTGTATTTTTATGATCCAATAAAATAATCTTCTGATTAAAAGAGCTGTGCCTGATCATCTTGGAGACATATAACAATTGAAGCATAATGTGACCGGTTAGTCATTATTTCTTTTGAATACGTTTTTCTGTTACGGTACTTATAAATGAATATGCTTTGCTAACATCAGTATTTCAGCTGTTAAAGTGGCCCTAAACCCAAGACTTCCTCTCCGCTCTAAAAGAGAAGCAACAACCTATGCTGCTACAGAAAAACCTGCTTACAGAACTCTTCAGAGTTAGTGCAGAACTTATACTTCCTGGTTTACTGGGAACACATACAGGGTTAAACCTCCTGTGTTTACATATAGCCTCTGAAGGGCAGGGATGAGACAGAGGTGTCCACAAATTACAGTGACTTATTCCTTCCGGATAAGGGAGAATTAGACAGCCTGTTATCTCTAAATGTGAACGGATTTGTTTTTCTGTGCTTTCCTTCTTTCCTATGCATAAGTTTATGTCCTCTTAACACCTGTCCAACTAAGGTGCAAGGTTTTTCCTATTTAATCCCCGGTTCAATAACGCTTCACATTTCTTCTTTAAAAAGTTTACATATATGAACAGTCAGCTCATGATCGCTCATTTTACAATTCTAATTATACCTGAGAGAGCGGTGGAAAAAACTAAGGTCAGCGGAGACAGATCCTTATAAATTCTGAAACTGTTGACCACTGCAGGAGCTACCAAGCTGACACCACTAATACCAAAAACAGACTGCATTATGGTACATAGTGGAGATGTGCAATGAAATAGTAGTATTTGTGACTTGCATGCAAATTGTATGCAGCCAACAACAAGGAAATGTCATGGCTGTAATGGATGTATTGAATGTTCTTACAGCAGCCAGCGGCTCTGGAATTGGAAAGTAACTATCGTCATGTGCGCCCTACTCTTTTGGCTATTATCTATCTTTGTTTGTACCAATTCCAGGTTATGTTACATGAAATACCATCTAAACAAGTTTCTTACTACAGCCCGGTGTAAGAGAAATCCATTATTGCTTGTTATGCTGCACCGTCAGTGATGATGTCTTCTCTGTAGATGGACCCACTGAAGAGGATGTGGTGGAGACTCCTGCTATATCACAAGAGCACACACACCAGGAAATAAAGGGACACAAGACTTTGGCAACACCAGCTGTCAGACGCCTTGCCATGGAGAATAATGTAAGTGACACCGATTTATAAAGAAAGGGGGTATAATTATTGGGGAGCAAAGGGTGGTCTTGGTACTTAGCCGATGATATCTTGCTAATTTTACATGATCCAGAAAATCCCGGTTCTCTTGATACTATTTCTCTCCAATGAAGTGGTTGTTGGGACAGCACAGTCTCTGGGGGTTAGTCGCCCACACCTCTATAACCTACCTGGGCCTCAAGATACATAGGGACCCATACCAATTATGCCGGGCAAATTGCACCCCAATAATCGACAAAGTAATCGCACAATTTGAGGGATGGGTGAACATCCCATTAAGTTTGATGGGGAGAGCTGCCTTACTAAAAAATGGTAAGTTTTTGGGAAACTCCTTTATCCATTGCAAGTGCTCCCATTGCTAATAAAACACTCCGATTTGCAATGCTTAAATAAAGCCTTCATCACTTTTTTTGTGGACGGGGAAAAAAGGGAGAATTGAGCTAAACAGACTGCAGCTCCCCAGAGACTGTGGAGTTAAACATCCCTGACATCCGAAGATACAATTTATCCGGCTTCATAAGGCACGTCAAGGATTGGGTATCAGAAACAAATTAGTTTTCTAATTCTACATTGGAAAACGCCATTGCAGAACCCTGGAATCTGAGAGGCCTACTTCTTTCACTCTGGGCATTCCTCCTCCTATGACTCAGGCATAGCCAACTCATAGGAGACACTATCATAACATGGAGAGAGGTCAGGAAATTATTTCAAGAGATCCTGTAAGGAAAAAAGTGCCCCTATGGGATACTGACCTCGAGAGGGGGAGCCTCTGGACCCTAATGAGGCTTCCCCATCTTGCTGTGTAGCCCCGAGCCAGCGCTGGCACTCCCCAAAAATCTGCTGACAAGCTTGTGCGCAGTAGACTGCAGCTCGCAGCTGTATTTACCTTAGAGATCTGGCGCAGGCGCATCACCAGTTTCCTCCTCAGGCTCCGGCGGAAATAGCCGAGGCCAATCGGGTCCGCTGTACTGCTTAGGCATGAGACTCAAAATAGCGAAAGCAGTAGGGGATCAAATGCATCTCTCCCTCACTGTAACAAATTTAATATCCGTACATCCTTCAGATGTATCCTCCTGCACTCTGGGCAGCCTGATTTTTAAATGTTCAGTAAGGCCTGGAACCCACTGAAAAACGCAAAACGCAACCGCTAGCGTTTTCTGAGCGGTTTGCAAGCGGATTCATGCGCGTTTTTGGTCGTGTTTTGCAACATTGTATTTTTTTTCCCCAGCGGGTGCGTAGCTTTTTGCGTTTTTATCCTGATTGGTCCTGTGAATTATTTTTCATTTTGTTACAGAGTGCTGAACCGCAAAACGCTAGCAAAACCGCTCAGTTTAGGTTTTGCTGAGCGTTTCCGCTAGCGTTTCAATACTTTACATTGAAGCGCTAACGCTCCCAAAATGCTGCACGTCCTTCGTTTGCGTTTCTGAGAAACGCAAACGCTCCTGTGGAAGTTGCCCCATTCATTAACATTAGCCCAGCGTTTTGGCAAACTGCTAGCGTATCGCAGTGCTGCCAAAACGCTGCCAAAAGCGCTCCTGTGGGTTCCAGCCCTAATAGCTCTGTTTTGAATGTTAACCTCACATGGCACTTGATGTATAAATTCCTCCTCTGCTTTTCAGCAATCGCACTGAAGAAAAAACTAACCTGTTTCAGACCACTTCTCACACCACTTTTTTTTTTTTTTTTTTTAATTTAGTCACAAGTATGACAATTTCCTGTCTGGAAATGTCTCTACAGAAGGCAAATAAAAAAGATCATAAACCTTGTAGTAGTAGTAGTAGTAGTAGTGGTGGTAGTAGTAGTAGTAGTAGTAGTAGTAGTAGTAGTAGTAGTAGTAGTAGTAGTAGTAGTAGTAGTAAAAAGCAACTAGGTCTGCAGCAAATGTATCTGCTTGAGTCACAAACTTTCAAACTTAGTTCTAAATTCCTTGTGTGCAAGTTTTTTATTTTTTTATTATATAAATACATACATGATTTGGTATATAGAACTTTTACACGTGTGTTTTTGCCTGCACATGCAAGAATCCTTTTTATGTTTCTGTGGTGGTTACTGTATGCTTTTGTGTAATGGCTGCCCTGTCCGGCTGAGAAAATCTTGGCTACCTACTGACAGTGCTCTTGTAAGTTCTGCTTTTTAACTTCAGTCCCATCCTCAATCCCACATCATCCAAGCCCACCTGCTGCTAAAATCTATGTTTTAGTTTTGGATAGAAAGTTCTTATTGCTGTGTCCTTTTTAGAATAATTGCACTCATTTCTGTCTCTGAGAGTAAATGATCTAAACCTCTCCAATTTTTTTTAAGCAGTTTACACAGTTTTATACATGTTTAAGAATTTGCTGAGCTCCAGTGCTTGTCACAAAGAGTTCTCTCTGTAGCACAAGTTGCTGAAGAGCTCTTCCTTAGCTGGAAACAGCCACTGTGCTGTCACTTCCATGTTTTTAGAGGATTCTCTGAGACACATGGCTGACTTCTTCAAACGAAATTTCCTCGAACAGCTGCATCAAATCTAAAAATTGTGTGACAGATGCCATAGTCCTCTGTTCAACTTTATTGGTTGCAATAAAAAAAAAAAAATCTGTTATGTTGAACAAGGGCTTTAATAAGTGTCATATTTTTGTGACTATAGTAATTTAAAGGAGTAATGTAAGGGTAATAAAAACAAAAAACAAAAAAAAGTTTAACTTACCTGGGGCTTCTAATGGCCCCCGTAGACATCCTGTGCCCGCGCCGGGACAAAACGATGCTCCAGGCCCCCACCGCGGTTCACTTCCGGAATGTGTGACTTTAATGTCACAAGCTACTGCGTCTCTTATCAGCATGTAGATAGAGATCTCCACTATCTAAAACTAAGGGGTTAATATTAGGGGTTAAGTTAGAGTTGAGCGTTCGGAAGTCGATTTCTGCTAAGGGGATTGTTTATGCTTAGCCAAGCAATGGGGAAAAGGCAGCAAATCACTACCAACAACTGCAAGGTGGCATGCTGTAATTTTTCTGTGTACTTTTATTATGCTTTCAGATCAAACTGAGTGAAGTGGTGGGCACAGGACGAGATGGACGTATCCTAAAAGAAGATATTCTTAGCTTCCTGGCCAAGCAAACCGGTGCCATATTGCCACCTTCTCCACAAATGGAAATTATACCACCCCCTCCTAAAGCAGAAACCCTCAAATTGGCTGAGAAAGTGAAAACTCCCATTACTCCGGTTACCTTCACCAAACCCATCACATTTTCAGGGAAGGATGTGACAGAGCCGTTGAAAGGTAATGTAATATGGTGCTGCAAAACACAAATGTAACACCATCTAGGAGCAGTAACCATCTTCCTGCCTAGTAAATCCAATGATGGCCCAATAAAGTAAAGGGGAAGAAGTTTGCATACAATCAGTATACTGCTACTATCAGCATGTTGGCAAATGGCAGCCACTAACTACGGAGAAAGAGCAGCCAATTGGATTTCCTGTTTTTATCTTATGCCTGGTACATATCATGAAGATCAACAGGAAATTTCCCATCATTTCCAGCATGTCCGATCTGCTTCTAATTGAGAAATTGATCATATTTTTTATTAAAATTTTTTTTGCAGTACTGCTCTCAATATCAGTCCTCTTGATCGGAGGCAGATCAAACCTGCTGAAAAATATTGAACGACTGGAAAGTACCTGTGGATGTGATGGGAAAATTGCTTGGTGTGTACTAGGTATAACAGTACCCTGTCACTCATTTGTTTTCGTTTACAGCAGAACTCCGAGGTTCAAAGCAGACCCTACAAACTAAATTGCAAATAGACCTTCCTCCATCTTCTGTGAAAATGTTAAGTACTTTTATTCATAGATAAGCTCCCTAATTCGATGCTATAATAGTTGCAAAAGCATGCCCAGGGTCTGTGTATTGGTGCCCATGGTACAAATTTTTATTTATTTATTTTTTTTCAATTAGATAATTTCGTTCATTTATTCCGTTAGAGCGATTATAAAGCTTTTTACAACATGTCTAAGATTTTTTTATGGAAAAAACTGGATAATCATTTGTTTTTCTTGATTGAAAAAAAGATTTTTTGACTCATTAGATTCGATTTTGTTTTGGTCGAATAATAGAGGAAATTTAAAGTTTTCATTGTACCGTCTATGGGCACCATTAGGCAGGCCTCACTGCAGACCTGGGGGTGGTATCTTATGTTAGAACAGTGAGAACTTGGACTACAGAGTATGAAGAGTAGGTCTATGACCTCTGTTTTAGCCCCACATCTTTTGCTAGTTTGTCACTGTGTGTTGCCCATCAGCTTGAAAAGCTATATATACTGTACCAGTAAATTATGTAGTGATTTATGTTAACAGTGACTGTGCATAGACTTGCAAAACTACTGTCTTTCATAGATATCGTGGGGTTTTTTTTTTTTGTTTTTTTTTTGTTTTGTTGTTGACGTTGGCTCTGCTTCAAATGGTGGAAAAAGTGTAGAAAATACAAAATGACAGAAGCATTGTGACAATTACAATATATAAAAACAACTTCCTACTTGTTTGGTAATATTTGTTTTGCTTCTGTTGACTACTATATGGTAAAATATTGCAGTTCTTACGGAAACATTAGTGGGGGTTACTGAAACTATAATTTTAATAGGTATGTGACTGCAGTCTCATGCAGGTACTTACAGAGAGAACCTTCTTTTTTTTCCCCTTAAAACCGGTGGCAAAAAAAAGTAAAGTTCTATACTGTACTTACAATTACACACAAAATTATCCTATATAGACAGGACTAAAAACATAACTTTTAATGGAAAATGTTAAGTAGAAAGTGGCTGCTTGTTAGGCAACCAAAGAATTGACATGCAGAGGTTGTGGTACTTTGGTAAGTATAATCAATATAGGACTAAACCTACATATCCACAGAACACTGCGCTGATGGCTGCTGGAAAAACAACCCAAAAAGAACTGAAACAACAAAGTCAGTGGTTCTCTGATAAGTAAAGTCTTAGTAGGATGAAACCTACAAACACACTAACGTTGTATGGTTATACATACATACTGTATATACAGGTCCTTCTAAAAAAAATTAGCATATTGTGATAAAGTTCATTATTTTCTGTAATGTACTGATAAACATTAGACTTCCATATATTTTAGATTCATTACACACAACTGAAGTAGTTCAAGCCTTTTATTGTTTTAATATTGATGATTTTGGCATACAACTCATGAAAACCCAAAATTCCTATCTCAAAAAATTAGCATATCATGAAAAGGTTCTCTAAACGAGCTATTAACCTAATCATCTGAATCAACTAATTAACTCTAAACACCTGCAAAAGATTCCTGAGGCTTTTAAAAACTCCCAGCCTAGTTCATTACTCAAAACCGCAATCATGGGTAAGACTGCCGACCTGACTGCTGTCCAGAAGGCCATCATTGGCACCCTCAAGCAAGAGGGTAAGACACAGAAAGAAATTTCTGAACGAATAGGCTGTTCCCAGAGTGCTGTATCAAGGCACCTCAGTGGGAAGTCTGGGAAGGAAACAGTGTGGCAGAAAACTCTGCACAACGAGAATAGGTGACCGGACCCTGAGGAAGATTGTGGAGAAGGACCGATTCCAGACCTTGTGGGACCTGCGGAAGCAGTGTACTGAGTCTGGAGTAGAAACATCCAGAGCCACAGTGTACAGGTGTGTGCAGGAAATGGGCTACAGGTGCCGCATTCCCCAGGTCAAACCACTTTTGAACCAGAAACAGCAGCAGAAGCGCCTGACCTGGGCTACAGAGAAGCAGCACTGGACTGTTGCTCAGTGGTCCAAAGTACTTTTTTCGGATGAAATCAACTTTTGCATGTCATTCGGAAATCAAGGTGCCAGAATCTGGAGGAAGACTGGGGAGAGGGAAATGGCAAAATGCCTGAAGTCCAGTGTCAAGTAGCCCCAGTCAGTGATGGTCTGGGGTGCCATGTCAGCTGCTGGTGTTGGTTCACTGTGTTTTATCAAGGGCAGGGTCAATGCAGCTAGCTATCAGGAGATTTTGAAGCACTTCATGCTTCCATCTGCTGAAAAGCTTTATTTTATTTTTCAGCATGACCTGGCACCTGCTCACAGTGCCAAAACCACTGGTCAATGGTTTACTGACCATGGTATTACTGTGCTCGATTGGCCTGCCAACTCTCCTGACCTGAACCCCATAGAGAATCTGTGGGATATTGTGAAGAGAAAGTTGAGACGCAAGACCTAGCACTCTGGATGAGCTTAAGGCCACTATCGAAGCATCCTGAGCCTCCATAACACCTGAGCAGTGCCACAGGCTGATTGCCTCCATGCCACGCCGCATTGAAGCAGTCATTTCTGCAAAAGGATTCCCGACCAAGTATTGAGTGCATAACTGAACATAATTATTTGAAGGTTGACTTTTTTTTGTTTTAAAAACACTTTTCTTTTATTGGTCGGATGAAATATGCTAATTTTTTGAGATAGGAAATTTGGGTTTTCATGAGCTGTATGCCAAAATCATCAATATTAAAACAATAAAAGGCTTGAACTACTTCAGTTGTGTGTGTAATGAATCTAAAATATATGAAAGTCTAATGTTTATCAGTACATTACAGAAAATAATGAACTTCATCACAATATGCTAATTTTTTGAGAAGGACCTGTATATACACTACCCCCACCTACAACCCGACATGTTTTACTACCAAGAGGTAGCTTTTTCAAGGGACTTAGTGCTACGTGCAAGAGTGCAATACATAAGGTGCATATATACAATAACAAGATACATTAAAATCAGTTCATAATAAAGCGTAATGGCTATATAGTAGCAGCCAAAGTAATATACTGTACTTACCTCAGTAGAGGGAAGCCTTTTGATGATCTAGAGGCTTCTCCAATCCTCATCCACCCCACCAATGCTCCCTGGGATCCTCTACTTCATTGCGGCTGTACTCCTGTCTGTGTAGGAGTGTTTGCATTGCGCAAGCACAAGTATGGCCTGTACAGTAGCTCAAAGGTGCTCTTTTATGGAGGGAAAAGCCTTGCACTAGTGGCTCTGTGCTACTGCACAAGCATTATTTGCGCATGCATAGTGCGGCTGCGCTTGTACTCAGACAGGAGCATGGCCATGAAGAGGGTCCTGGCAAGCTTTGCAGCCGCATGACCATGTTTGACAAGCTCTTATTGAATATGTTCAGAGGGTCCCAGTGCTGGTTTGATCAATGTGGTCAAGGAGTGCTGGGGGAAACCTCTGGATTATTCAGATCCCTCTACTGCAGTCTTTCTCAACCAGGGTTCCCTGGAACCCCAGGGTTCCTTGAGGACTCTGCAAGGGTTCCTTGGCATTTTCCCCCATCGTGGAGGAAGTATAATAGAGCACATTATAATAGGGGGTACTGTAAAAAGAAGCTTTAAATTGGGGGTCAGAATAATAATGAGCATAGTATGAGTAGCAGTATAGTAGGAGGTAGTGAAATGAACAGCCTCACCTACTTTTAAAGACCATGCCTCCAGAAAAATAAATGCAGGGGTTCCACGAGATTAAAAATTTGTTTGCAGGAGTTCCTTGTAATTCCAAATGTTTGCGGGGTTCCTCCAGGTGAAAGAGATTGAGAAAGGCTGCTCTACTGAGATAAGTATCTTATATTGAATTTATTTTTTTCCTTTTTTAAAAAGTAGGCGGTTCTAGTTGTACTGGCTTTTGTAATGCATGGTTACATCAACATTGATTTAATTTATTTAATTCTGTATTCAAGAAGTAGTGCGGCACTCTCAGTATCATCAAGGCATATGAACTGAGAAAGTACAAAAAGCAATTCTCTCACCACATAAGTAGCATTCCTGCTGCCATCTCACTGGGACGTGTGCTACGTTGTAGAGGAAGAAGAAGGGCATCAAATCATGTATATGTTACGGCCAGAACCCGAAGTTTTGCCACTTCTAGTTCTGGCCGGCCAATGTGCGAAGTGGCCGCTGCGCTGCGGCCAATGTGAGAAATGGAATTATTCCTATAACATGAATGTATCT
This sequence comes from Hyperolius riggenbachi, assembly GCF_040937935.1. Taxonomy (NCBI): domain Eukaryota; kingdom Metazoa; phylum Chordata; class Amphibia; order Anura; family Hyperoliidae; genus Hyperolius; species Hyperolius riggenbachi. The sequence continues at coordinate 138,218,605 of NC_090651.1, read as the reverse complement.
TCTGGCCGCAACGCAGCGGGCAAATGTATCACAACTTAGTTAATTTAATGCAATTAAGCCGGCGGCAATGTAACAGATCAAGCCGCCGGCTTTTGCTCTGCCTCGCGCCAGGAAAGCAGAGCGGGGAGGCTGTGTCCCCACCGGCTGCCCATAAGAGAGCGAGAGAGAGGCGCGGGGGGGGGGGGGGGGGGGGGAGGAGAGGGAGGCAGGCAGAGAAAAAGCCGGCGGCTTGATCTGTTACATTGCCGCCGGCTTAATTGCATTAAATTAACTAAGTTGTGATACATTTGGCCGCTGTGCTGCGGCCAGAAGATACATTAATGTTACAGGAATAATTCCATTTCTCACATTGGCTGCAGCGGCCACTTCGCACATTGGCCGGCCAGAACCCGAAGTGGCCGGCCAGAACTAGAAGTGGCCAAACTTCGGGTTCTGGCCGTAGCATATACAAAAAGAAAAAGCACGTGCACCTTCCGTCCATTGCTTTGTTGTGTTTATTGGCAGTGGATAAAAGCCATAACAAGGAATACTTCACATCTTAGTCAACGTCAAATACTGGCCTGTGTGGTGGAAGAGGTGGGTGGCAGGTAGTAACAGGGGAGAAGCGACGGATGTTTTTAATTTTTTTTGTACACATTAATTTATTTCAGCATACCTTTTTTTTATGTGTTTTATTACAGTAGCGTATAGGGCGTGTGACCTATGGCGTGACATCCTGAGGGGTAGAATTTCATTCATCAGGTCTTCTGGGCCTATAGGCTCTTGAGTTATAGATCCTCAGACCCAGACCCTTAGTATGTCCTATAGTTCAGATGAGGATAGCTAATCCTAACTACTTATAGTGAAGGTCTACTGTTGATGAGAAAAAAGCAGTACCCCAGGCCTGCCCTGTATTCTATAGACATTGTAGACAATCTTGTTTTCTTTGCTTTACATGCAAGCATGTAAAACATAATTGTTACTCAGAATTTCTAATCAAGACTGGGATATGCGAGTGTCTAAGTTTGGTGATCTAGTGGTTAGTGGACTAGTCCATGTGTTGAAAGTGAGTAACAAGCGCCTACTCGGTGCAGCTCTTGCATTAGGAAACTAGAGCTAAACACATGTTTAACACAAATTTGCCTAAAAAGAGGAAGCCTTCTGGATACTATAGATCAGTAGTCCTCAAACTAAGGCCCGCGGGCCGAATGTGTTCCCCCCCCCCCCCCTCCTACACTTTTTTTTTTTCTCCCACGTTTATTTTTTAAAGTATTGCTTTATTTACTGATCAGGGTTCCATAAAGCTATGGTGAAGACCATGTCTGCAGCACTAAAGATCCCTCACTTTGGATACTGTGATGAAATTGACATGACTGCACTCGTCCAGCTGAGAGAGGGACTAAAGTCAGTAGCGGAATCACGAGGGATCCGCTTGTCGTTCATGCCTTTCTTCCTCAAGGTAAGGTTACGAAAGTCCTTTGAAAACTCTGGTGGTACAATATTCGTGTGAGAAGAGTTTTTTTGGCACTTTTAGAAAGCCTGGAGTGTTATGCTGTGCAGGAAAGGCTCGCTGTCTTGGTTTCTTAACCAGGAATCTGAAATGACAATTCATACAATCTTCCTTGTGTGAGAGAGAATCATTGTGCAGCAGACGTAACGCATGTGAGTGGAGGTTGGTGGGAAAGAGGTGCAACTTTTGTCAGTGGCATAGCTAAGGAGCTGTGGGCCCCGATGCAAGTTTTACAATGGGGCCCCCAAGCACTCATACATAACTGATATGGCGCACCAAAACCTGACAATGGCAACTACAGTGTCAGAGGTGCAAGAAGGGAATGGGGATCAGTTTAATGATTATCACTATTCAAAGTATCAATAGAAGTGATTATTATGAGCACACGACCAATAGAGAGCTAATACTGTAGTCGAGGGAGGGCCCTTCGGGGCCCCTCTGGCCCAAGGGCCCCGATGCGGTTGCAACACCTATTGGTAAATCTGTAGCCAATCTGAACATATTTTGTGGGTAAATCTGCAGCCAATCTGTGTATTTTGTGGGGAAATCTACAGCCAATCTGAGGGCCGGTGCACACCAAAAACCGCTAGCAGATCCGCAAAATGCTAGCAGATTTTGAAACGCTTTTTCTTATTTTTCTATGGCGTTTTGCTAGCGTTTTGCGGATTGCTGCAGCGGATTTCAGTATAGTACATTTCATATATTGTTACAGTAAAGCTGTTACTGAACAGCTTCTGTAACAAAAACGCCGGCAAAACCGCTCTGAACAGGCGTTTTTCAGAGCGGTTTGCGTTTTTCCTATACTTAACATTGAGGCAGAAACGCATCCGAAATCCAAAAAATGCCTCACCTCAGCATTTTTCGTTTTTGCAAAACGCCTACCGCTCTGGTGTGCACCACCCCATTGAGATACATTGACCAAGCGGATCCAGAAACGCTGAAAAAGCCGCTCTGTGTGCACCAGCCCTGAGTGCATTTTGTGGAGAATCTGCTGCCAATCTGGTTGTACTTTGTGGGGAAACTGCTATCACTCCAATAGCATTTTGTGGGGAAATCTGCTGCTAGATTTTTTTTTTGGGTGGAGGGGGGGGTTAGATTGTTTCGGTCTGCCGGCCCTCCACCATGTGACCTGAAAAAAAAAACCGCCCTCCATGCCCGCAAAGTTGGACAGCACTGCCCTAAACAATTGGTCTTGCTTGTCTAGGGTGTAAATATGTAGTAATCTGGGTAAGTTACCCCCAACATAGATGAATCGAATGACTTGAAAAACTTCTTGTTTTCTGCTTCCTGCTTCTTGGCTCCTGAAGAATGGCCACATTGAGGTTTTTTTTTTTTGGTTTTTTTTTTTTGGCCACATTGAGTTTTGATTGAGCTGTGCCAAAAAGTACTTTGAAGATCCTGAAGCCAAATGTCAAAGGGTGTTCAGTATTGGTCAAATGAGACCAATATATAAATTATGTGGCCTAAGCATCAAAGCATTTGAAGAACACCTTGCTCACCTGTTCGCTAGAAAACCAAACTAAAAAAAACTACCCACAGTGTTACAAGAATGAGCGAGGCTCCCTTCCTAAAGCTTCTTGAGCGAGTGATTACTGGTGCAAGTATAATTTTTGCTTAATTGTTTACCTAAAATGTAAGCTTTGGCTAGTAGTGCATGAAAATTTGGACTCTTAAACTTTTGAAGTCCGTTAGCAGTCTGGTATAGAAATTCTGTGCATTCAAAGGTGTTTTTTTTTTTTTTTAATTGCATTGCAAACTTCTCATATGGATAAGTTACTTACTAAAGCATAGTATACACTTAGTGATTTCCCCCTCCCCAATACATCCACCCAGGGTGTTTTGCTGATCAGAAACTGTCAATCAGAAAAATGGGGATTATATGGAAGATCTGCTAATAAGAGCAGCAACTGTTTGTATCCACAGCTGTGCTCTTTGTCAGTTGCCACTGTGAACAAAAGAAGGAATCCATACACCGTTTGCTACTGGATTTCTATGTGACTACTGGATAATCCGTGTAGGAAACATCAATCCCAATATAACACATTTTTCATGTCTCCTGTTATGATAGTTTCATCCTGAAATGTTCACATATTCATCCATGAATGCTATTTTCTCTATTATATGAATCAAAACAGTGGAGCTTCATTTCGTTTAAAACTGAAAACTCCCTATATGTTGTTGTACGCATTTGCAAAGAAATGACTAAAATTACAGTTCTGATCATGATTAGGACAGTAGAGGTAAAGATAACACTAGTATTGATTATATTTTTGTTTCCTGCAGGCTGCTAGTCTTGGTTTACTGCAGTATCCGATCCTCAATGCCTCAGTAGATGAAAACTGTCAGAATATCACTTATAAAGTAGGTATTAAATCCAGTGCATTTTACTATTCATTTAAACTTACTAAAACAGAGCGTATATGTTTCTGGCATGGAATGGAACATAGTGAATGTAAAATAATTGATAGAATGTGCGTGTAGCAAGGTATTGGGGATTGTACATAGTTTAGTGTACTGTCTCCAGCAGTACATTTGGTGTGTACAGTATGCAATAATAGTACAATGTTGGGTCCTACTTTTCAAAGGGTTTTACCTTCTTTTGGATCAACTGTGATTTCTAAAGAGGCAAAATAGTGTTAATTATTTGTATATTGATTGGACTTAATAGAAATGTGTTGTTGAGTTTTACTCCAAGTTAGTGTCATATAAAAAATACAAATAAGTTCATTTGCGTCCCCTTAACCATTTCAGCCCGCGGGTATTTTTCACCTTATGCATCCAAGCAACTTCCACCTCCTATTCATTCGCTAATAACTTTATCACTAATTATCACAATTAATTGATCTATATCTTGTTTTTTCCACCACAAATTAGACTTTCTTTGGGTGGTACATTTTTGCTAAGAATTATTATTTTCTAAATGCATTTTAACAGGAATATTAAGGAACAAAATGGAAAAAAATTCATTATTTCTCAGTTTTTGGCCATTATAGCTTTAAAATAATGCTACCATAATTAAAACCTATGTATTTTATTTGCCCATTTGTCCCGGTTATTACACCAGTTAAATTATGTCCCCATTACAATGTATGGCGCCAATATTTTATTTGGAAATAAAGGTGCATTTTTTCAGTTTTGCATCCATCACTATTTACAAGCTTATAATTTAAAGGGACTCTGTAACAAAAATGTCATTGTTTTCTACCATCCTACAGGTTCCTAAACCTGTAGGATGGTAGACTAAACTAAATTATTATGTGCTCTGGCTTACTGCAGCACTTTCTACTATCACCATCTCTGTAATAAATCAGCTTATCTTTCCCCTGTCGGACTTGTCGTCCTGTGTCTGGAAGGCTGCCAACTCTTCAGTGTGATCTGCTATGCATGCCCCCTCTATGCACACTCCCCTGTGTGTGTGTGTGTGTGTGTGTTGTTTACATTAGCCATCTTTTCTCTGCTCTCTTATTTTTTACAAGCTGGATAAATCCTCTGTTCACATACTGATGAGTCACATACTGCAGAATTACAGACAACCGGGCAGAGCTGTCTGCAAGAAGAAACAATCAGCTTGTAACTCTTCAGTGAGCTGCAGGGGGAAAGAAACACACAAATGATCTCTTGAGATTAAAAAGGAAGGCTGTATACAGCCTGATTGTGTATGGATGTATTTTCTATGTGTGGACATGCTGTACATCAACCTACTTCCTGTTTTGGTGGCCATTTTGTTTGTTTGCAAACAAACTTTTTAAAACTGTTTTTGACTATTTTTAAGTCGGCGGGGAGCGGCGAAATTGTGACAGAGGGTAATAGATGTCCCCTAACACACTGGTATGTTTACTTTTGTGTGATTTTAACAATACAGATTCTCTTTAAAAAATGTAAAAAAAAAAAAAAAAAAAAAAAGTTCAATATACAATCTTCACATGCATATTTAAAAAAAAGTTCTGACCCTTAGGTAACTGTTTTTTTTGTTTTTGTTTTTTTTTAATTGTATATTTTTATTTTATTTTTTTTCAATAAAAAATTTTATTTGGGTAATTTTTGGTGTAGGAGGTAAACGGGCTGGTTCACACTTGCTTTAAAAACGTATCCGTAGCTACGTTTTTTTTGTCCCGGACGAAAAACTGAGCCACGGATACCAATGTTAAAAAAAAGTTCCAACTCTTTCTGTCCCCAGATTAGGAATCTTGCTTGTCTCGCTGCAGTTTTGGTAATGCAATGTAATGGGATATTCCCAGCAGAGTGTGTGAAACAGAGTTTGGAAGGAACTCTGGTAGAGAACTCGCTACTACAGTTTACATTGGGTAAGATGCAAGGATGCAGTTCCGTCCAAGTAAATGTACTAAAAACTGAATTTTCTCCAGTGGACTTGACTCTTTCAGCAACCTGGTTAGAAACTTAACTCTGACAGTGCTTTGCTTGTGTTTTGTAGGCCTCTCACAACATTGGTATTGCTATGGATACACACCAAGGTCTGATTGTACCTAATGTGAAGAATGTACAAGTACGGAGTATTTTTGAAATTGCTGCTGAGCTTAACAGACTTCAGAGCCTGGGTGCCTCTGGGCAGCTGGGCGCTACTGACCTGACAGGGGGCACTTTTACACTATCCAACATTGGTTCAGTAAGTCATCCCAGCATGCTTTGTGTGTGTGTGTGAAGCTTGAGGACACCTCTGTCTTACTAACTGATATACCTTGTGTTCATTCTTAGATTGGAGGTACGTATGCCAAGCCTGTTATATTACCTCCAGAAGTGGCTATTGGAGCTGTTGGAAAATTGCAGGTTGGTTAATTGTCACAAATAAATGTTTTCATAATGTTGAGTACCATAGTATAGAAAGACACCATTTATCATCCATATAAAATAAGTTTACCAATCTTATACAGCCTAGAGGCATGATGTACAATTAGGAAACTTTCTTTCCTCCTGTAATACTATTAAGACCTTTTTAGAAAACTGAATGACTGTCCACTTGGGTTAAGCTTCGGACATACGGGAAGGAAAATCATTCAAAACTAACTATGAACAACTCATCCTTCAGATATCGTTTAAAAATGAAAAACACAAATGACAGCTTGAAGGGACAATAAATGAAAGATCCACAATACTGCTTGGGCATTTTGAATGTCACATGACAGATGCACAATGTTGCTTGGGCATTTTGAATGTCACATGACAGATCACTTTGTCAGATAATCATTCATAGTCAGCAGTGGGTACAGAGCTACGAACAATTTTTAAACAGTGTTCACTGTTCGCATACTGCATGGCACAAATGGGAACCACAGTATGGGTTTACTATATGAAAGTGCAAGTCCATGATGAATGCAAGGGACCTGAAAATTTGAAGAATTGGTATCATGGGGACAGGGCCTTGGGATTAAAGGTTAGTACACATCAGCCAATCCATGGTGCCGGATAACCGAGACTCTGCTGTATGGTGGTAGCTTTTAAATGTAAAGGAGGTTAGTGAGTTTGGTATCTGGAGATATTGGTGTTCATTTTCTGACACTGCTATCCATAACTAGAGGCCCTATCCTCATTGAATAGCACATTTCTGTGTTAGCTGTGTGCTTGAGTTGGTATGTGCTGCTGTCTGGCCAGATGACCTTACCTCTCTGTTCACTATTAAATTGTAATTATTAGCCAGTATTAGATGACAATTTCATTAAAGAAACGTTAATAGTGCCGTTTAGACTTGCTTAACTCTACACAATAAATACTACGTCCCTAAATATGTTCAGTCACATTCCAGCTGTTGTTTTGATAGTGTCATTGACGGAATGAAAGTTTTGAATGCCAAGGATTGGAGCACATGGTAACATTTTAAGACCACATTTCCGTACTTAAAAAGCTTTGTGTTGCTATAATAAAGCTGGGCCTCCTGTTGTTCATTTTCATAGTTAGTATAAATTCTTTCTTAATCCCCTTTTTAATCCTATAGATCCTGAAAACATGGGCGGAAAAAAGAGATGCCTTGCTGTTTGCATGACCATGAGAGAGAGCCAGTGATTACTGTTTCATTTATAGGTCCTTTCCCACTGTAAAGCACAATCGTGTTTCTCTCTATTTCTACTACCGAAATGACAGGCATACGGCACCATTGCAGTTTGCAATGGGGGAACAAATGGCTGGGGGGGGGGGAATGTAATTGCAAAAAAAAAAAACCTCCATAGCACTGTGATTGCTATGTGATTTTCTTGCATTTCTATACTTTGTATAGGAGGTTAATCGCTAGAAAAAAAAATGCTATAGGACCAACAGTCGCAATCTGTAAAACTTGTGTTGCAAGCGCAGCACGGTTTCCATTAGTTTTAAAGCTCCTAGCATTTTGCATTTGACAAGCGATTGGAATCAGACCGCAAAATGCTCCCAGTGGAAAAGAGCCCTAACTGCCAAAATAAGGATTTGCGAGTTAACCAGTTCACCCCCAAGGGTTTTTATCCTAACGGACCAGAGCAATTTTCAGTTGTCAGCGCTCCTCCCTTTTATTCCCTAATAACTTTATTACTACTTATCACAAGAAAATGATCTATACCTCGTTTTTTTCGCCACCAATTAGGCTTTCTGTGGATAGTACATTTTGCTAAGAATTTTTTTATTCTAAATGCATTTTAATGAGAAAAACAGAAAAAAAAGAAAAAAAATCATTATTTCTCAGTGTTCAGCCTTTATAGTTTAAAATTAAACATTCTCCTGTGGATAAAACAAACACGTTTTATTTGCCCAGTGGTCCCGATAATTAAACCGTTTAGATTATGTCCCTACCACAATGTATGGCGACAGTATATTATTTTGAAATATAAGTGGTTATTTTTCTGTTTGTTCTGGCCATAATTACAAGCCCCTATGTAATAAATTAAAATTAATTTTCCCCCATAAAATATAGAATAAAAAAAGCTGAGTCCCTAAGGCAGCTATTTATTTATTTTTTTTAAGCTGATTTTTTTTTTTTACAAGTGTTTTTTTTGGGGGGGGGGGGGGAGGGTTGGAAGTGTAATTTTATTAATGATGTGTATATACTTGAAAATGTATGTATTTTGTAGGTGTAATATACTTTTTGGCCACAAGATGGCGCTAGTGAACACTCATAGGACGTGTTCACTTTTTTTTTTTTTTACACTTTATCAAACTGTTACATTTCCTGTTTATGTGAATGGACGTAGCCGCTGTTCGCGGTCACGTCCATTCACTCCAGGCACTGCGATTGGGTAGAGGACTGTTCGGTCCTCTTCCCCAATCACCCAGCACGGGATCCCGACGGTAATGGCGGCGGTAGCGGCGGACACACGGCGGTAGCAGCGGCGGGAATGCGCGACGTATTAAAACGTCATGTTGCTGTTAATAGCGGTAAGCATGACGTTTTTAATACGTTAGGATGGCGGTAAATGGTTAAAGAGAAACTGTATCCAAGAATTGAACTTCATCCCTCTTTATGTGGTGAACCCCCTCCCACAGTGTAATGTCAGGACCATGGTTCTGACATCACACTTTGGGAGCCTTGTTGCATTGTGGGAAATAAAAACAAAGCAAGCAGCATCTCCTTCCACTGACCTCACCTGCCAGCAGTAAAAATTTCACCAAGTGATAAATGTCAAAATGTAAATCGGAGAGGAAAGATTTTACAATGGGCAAACACTAAATCATTTATACATAATTGTAAAAATGAAGCCTTTTTTGTTGTTTTTTTTTACGTTATTTTCACTGTAGTTCCTTTTTAAAGCAGTTACAGGTTTTTGTTATGGGTCATATGTTTTGGGTGGCAAGTAACTTCTATGGCTCGGGCATTTTGATTAAGTCTTTTCACTATTAGTTGAGAATCCTTTTGAATGGCATTTCTCAGAAATGTCGCTTGTATCAGAAGGCAATATTTTAATTAACAGGGATACAATTATGAATAGAGCTAGTTGACCGAATTCACATATTTGCCTACTGCATATTTAAAACAGTCTGCAAATGGTAAACAGCAATTATTGATCAAAAGGTGGCCACTAAAAATCCAATCTTTTTCATCTAATCTTACCAAATCTATGTAGTAGAAGAGTAAACTGAGTGACTATATTGAATGTTTACTATAGGCACTCTTATATTACATAGAAATGGAAAAATTGGGTGAAAAAGGTTGTATCGTAGTTGCCACCTAATATACCAACAGTCAACAGTGAAAGTTTCAATGTATTTACATCCGCCACACCACTTCCTCATTGCTTCAGTCATCTCTCACTACTTCTGGTTGTGCGCTTATATCCCCATCTGCCATGTCTGGATTATTGACTCTACTATGTGTACTCTATTGTTTACCCGACACCTTGCTCCCAATTATCAGACACTCGTCCTCCATTGCTTGTTTTCACCAATTTCTATATAGCGTGTGTACGAAGCGTCAGTTAAACAAAGGCAAATATCTTAATAACTGTATCTTAGCATGTTTTGTGTGTTTAATGTCTGTGATGTATAATATTGCATTCCAGTACTGACTGCCTGATCTCTCCTGTAACACAGGTAGTTCCACGGTTTGACTCTAGAGGGCAGGTTGTAAAAGCGCACATTATCAACATCAGCTGGTCCGCAGACCACAGAATTATCGATGGAGCGACTATGTCTCGATTCTCCAACCTCTGGAAGTCCTACTTAGAGAACCCATCCACCATGCTCCTGGATCTAAAATGAAATGGGTGGGCAAAGACGTTCTATTTTTACAATAATTGGGACATGTCCTCCTGAACAGAAATATCAATTTCCCTTTCATACGGGAACACTTCAACGTGACTGCTGCCTTCTCAACCGAAGGACAAATGTGTACAGCAGAAGCACCACGTTACAGCTCAACTATCCAGTACCAAGATATTTCTATTTGACACTAATTAGTATTTTAACAAAACGTCATATTGGGTAGTGTTGTGGCTGGAATTGCAAGGTTTTCAGTCCATCTATCCATGGAGTTACCCAAGTGGCTCAGCAAGAAACGCAGCCTTACTGAGTAGATGCAATTCCTCTATAGCTGCCATTCGGATTTTGTCTTCAATTCAGTCAAAGCATTTAGTTGCCATAGACGACAGGAACAATGTGAAGTTCATGCACTTTGATAAAGCTTGCATTTACAAAAAGGCAGTGTCATAACTTTGTGTTACATTACTATATGGGCTTTATGTGAGAAGTCCTCCAACTATTGCCTGTCACCCATCAGTGACATCGGCCATAGTAATAGGTTTATCCAGGGAAAGGAAAGTGAAACAAATCAATGATTGTTGTGTTGATTAGTGTCCAGATGAGTGATGTTAAACCGAGTTGGGGGTCATAGGTCACTGCAATGGATTGGGCTCTTTTAAAGGGAGAGATCCCAAGCAGACTGTTACACTACATACAAATCAATTGATACATGATTGGGCTTATTAGTGTGTGTGCGTGTTTGATGTAATTAGGCTAATGTGTAATTTTACTTTTAAATTATCATAATGAAGCCACACACTCCGAACCCCTATATGCTTTTAATACCGCAGTTTTAAATAAAATTGGGATTGTGGTAATGTACTGGCTTGTGTTTTTTATTTATTCCTTGTTGTGCATTGAACTGTATCAATAATGTAATAAAAGAAAATAGACATCTAAAAAGTATCCAGCAACATATGAAGATGTATGAAGAGAAAATGGCCGATCAGTTGGTGCCAATAAATGCCTAGCAAAATGTTAGACAAAGCTTTCTTATCTTTTCTTTCTTTCTTTTTTGCATTTTGGCCCTAAAGTTCCATTTTGGTCTCATCTGACCAGAGCACCTTCTTCCACATGGTTGCTGTGTCCCCCACATGGCTTGTGGCAAACTGCAAAACGGGACTTCTTATGCTTTCTGTTAACAATGCCTTTCTTCTTGCCACTCTTCCATAAAGGCCAACTTTGTACAGTGCATGACTAATAGTTGTCCTATGGACAGAGTCTCCCACCTGAGCTGTAGATCTCTGCAGCTCGTCCAGAGTCACCATGGGCCTCTTGACTGCATTTCTGATCAGCGCTCTCCTTGTTTGGCCTGTGAGTTTAGGTGGACAGCCTTGTATTGGTAGGTTTACAATTGTGCCCTACTCCTTCCATTTCTGAGTGATCGCTTGAACAGTGCTCCGTGGGATGTTCAAGGCTTTGGAAATCTTTTTGTAGCCTAAACCTGCTTTAAATTTCTGAATAAATTTATCCCTGACCTGTCTGGTTTGTGCGTTGGACTTCATGGTTTTGTTGCTCCCAATATTCTCTTAGACAACCTCTGAGGCGGTCACAGAGCATCTGTATTTGTACTGACATTAGATTACACACAGGTGCACTCTATTTAGTCATTAGCACTCATCAGGCAATGTCTATGGGCAACTGACTGCACTCAGACCAAAGGGGGCTGAATAATTATGCACACCCACTTTGCAGTTATTTATTTGTAAAAAAATGTTTGGACTTGTGTATGATTTTCGTTCCACTTCTCACGTGTACACCACTTTGTATTGGTCTATCACGTGGAATTTCAATACATCTCATTCATGTTTGTGGCAGTAATATGACAAAATGTGGAAAACTTCAAGGGGGCCGAATACTTTTGAAAACCACTGTATATTGTTTCCTTTTATTCTGTTGTCTGTTCTATTCTGTATTCTGTTCTTTTGTCTGTTGTCTTCATGTTTTTTCTCTTCAGCAGCATAAGATAGCTATAATGAGGGGTATTAATGTCTCGTGCCAGGCTCAGGACTGTGATTTGTTACTGGAATGTGTGTTCATGAGAGAGGAACATATTGGCACATAAAACAGGAAGTTGGCACAATGTCATCCTGAGGCCACAAAAAAAAAATGAACAGGATCTGGTTCAAAATGTTCAACAGTGTGCAGTACAGGTTATAAACATTCATCCATATGTACCCATTGTTGCCATGTTCCGCATAAGGCCTCTTTTAGATGGGCAGCTGACAGGTGCCCCCACGCTCAGACATGACATGTCATGGTACTCTGCCGCTGGGTAACGCCACTTTGTACAACCGCTGCCAATTCAGCTGCACTTAAATTGCACGCAGTTCAGACATCCCTCTGTGAGAGGCCTTAAAGTGGATCCGAGATGTAAAATGAACTAGAACAAGTAACTTGTCTATATAGCTTATCGAAAGTTTAGATAGTTTACACAGCATATCTAGCTGCAAACAGCTTCAATAGTTTATGATTATTTATTCATGTGATACCATGAGGGCAGCCATGTTCTGTGTGTCATATTGTCACAGGCTGAGGGCTGGAGATGCTATCAGCTTGACTGTGTGTAAATTCAGTCCCCTCTCCTCCTCGAACACGGTAAATCCAGCGCTGGAGACTTGGGCGCAGCAGCGCAGGAGACTTGGGCGCAGCCGGCGCCACCATAGGCCGTAATAGGAACTACGGCTATCGCAGGCACAGGGAGTAACTTCAGCGCCGTCAGAAGACGGACCTGAAGTTGCTTTTAAAACACTAATTCGGATTCCAGCGATTGCTGGAAGCCGAATTATTTCATTCCCCCACTATCCATGTCGGCTTGGAGGGGGAATAGTAATTAACACGGCCCGGACTTGTGCGGCAGCAGGATCAGCCATATACTGGCTGTGTCCTGCGCCCAAGTCTCCGGCGCCGTTCTCTCTCGTACGCCTCCTCCTCCCCTCTGCCTCTGAAATCAATGGCTAGTAACCTCCTCCTCCTCCTGCACAGACTGAGCTCCCATAAGCCCTTGCTACAGTGCCAAGGCACAAAAGGAGCTGTGGGCGAGGCTTGTTTAGTTTATAGGGAATTAGAGTATTAAAACAAAAGTATTTGGCTTGAGGAATGCCCTACAATCTATATGAAAGGAACACAATTATGCAATGAGTAAAAGTTTTTATCTCGGATCTCACTTTGATGACCAATGCCGCAGAACCTTATGTCTGTTTCATAGAGACTGCCGCCTTGCTGTTCTTCATGCAGGCAGGGGGTACTAAGTGAGGAGTAACAGCTGTTAAAGTACCCCGACCTTGCTTTAAAACAACATACTTTTAATGTACTTTTATTAGATGTGTTGTCACAGCACCTTCCTCCCTCTGTATTTGTCTGGTGCAGAATGCCGATGGGCGGGGAGGAAGTGTTAGTACTTCCTCCTCTCTGCCCATTATCAGGAACGCCCCCTCCACGCGCCACTATTAGTTCCTGTCTGCACAGCGTGCTGGGGAGCTGTTCTGTGTGCAGTCTTGAGGTAATTTTAGCTCAGAACGATAGTGTACTAATAGCTGTATTGGTACACTATCGTTCTGAGCTAAATTGCCTTAAAACTGCACACTGTGCAGCTCCCCAGCGTGCTGTGCAGACAGGAACGAATAGCTGCGAGTGGAGGGGGTGTTCCTAGTAATGGGCAGATAGGAGGAAGTACTGACACTTCCTCCCCGCCCAGCTCTGCATTACGGATGAGCAGGACGGAGGGCGCTAAAGAGGGAGGATGGTGCTGTGACTCTTATGTCACAGCACAGCTAATAAAAAAAAAACATTTAAAGAAAATCTGTAATGAAGAAAACTCCCCTGGGAGGGGTACCCTGCCTAGGGTGGTGGAAGCCTCCGGATCCTACTGAGGCTTCCCCCATCCTCTTCGGTCACACGGCGGCGGAGAAAATCCACCTTGAGCGGCGGCGATGTAAATATTTACCTTTTGGCTCCAGCGCAGTATCCGCTCTTCCCATGGAGATAGGCGAACTGCCGATCCCCGTCGGGCCACTTTTTCCAGTACAGGTTTTCTTTAAAGGAAAGGTTCAGGGAGAGTGGGTAAAAAATAAAAATCAATTTCCACTTACCTGGGGCTTCCTCCAGCCCGTGGCAGGCAGGAGGTGCCCTCGCCGCCGCTCCGCAGGCTCCCGGTGGCCGACCCGACCTGGCCAGGCCGGCTGCCAGGTCGGGCTCTTCTGCGCTCCAAGGCCCGGAACTTCTGCGTCCCACGCCGGCGCGCTGACGTCATCGGACGTCCTCCGGGCTCTACTGCGCATGCGCAGTAGTTCTGCGCCTGCGCAGTAGAGCCCGGAGGACGTCCGATGACGTCAGAGCGCCGGCGTGGGACGCAGAAGTTCCAGGCCTTGGAGCGCAGAAGAGCCCGACCTGGCAGCCGGCCTGGCCAGGTCGGGTCGGCCACTGGAGACCACCGGGAGCCTGCGGAGCGGCGGCGAGGGCACCTCCTGCCTGCCACGGGCTGGAGGAAGCCCCAGGTAAGTGGAAATTGATTTTTATTTTTTACCCACCCTCCCTGAACCTTCCCTTTAACCAATTTCGGACTGACGCAGTACAAATCTACGTCGGGCGGGTGGCGCTGCGGTTCTGACCGGACGTAAGCTCTACGTCTCATTCACCGCACGTCCTCACCGCTTTCTACCCGACGCAATGTGCTGCCCTGCCGCCTCTGACGGCAGAGCTTTGTGGGCAGGAGCAGTTTTCATTGGCTCCTGGCCCTGTCATTACTATAAGCCAATCCCATTGGCTTACATTGAGTGACGGGGTCAGGAGCCAATGAAAGCGGCTCCTGACCGGCGCACAGCGCTCTGCCATCATAGAGACGGCAGAGAGAGCAGCCTGCGGTGGGGACAGAGCGGCGGGAGCGATGGATTATTGCGGCGATTCATCGGTATGCAGCGTTTTAGTGTACCAGCAGCCTCTGGTCCTTAGGGCCCTTTTCCACTAGCAATCGCTAGCGTTCGCGATAAACGCTAGCGATTGCTGAATCGCAAGTGCAGGAAACTTCCCGGCGATTGCGTTCATGATTTTGTATGCAATGCACTGCATAGCAAAATCGCGGCAAAGATCGCTCCGCGGTGCGATCGCGTTTGAGTCAAAAACGAATCGCGGTCGTGGAAATTACCTACCGCGATTCCTATGTTAAAAAGCAAACTAGCGATTTCAAAATCACTAGCGGTTTGCGATTCAGCATCGCAAACGCCGCTAGTGGAAAAGGGCCCTCAAAGAAAACCTGAACTTAAAATTAAAAGTCAAAATGCCCATACACAGGTCATACTTACCTCCTGTGTAGTCTACTCCTCAATCTCTTTTTCCTCTCCTGCGGCCTGTTTGTCCACTGTGATCAATGGAATTTCCCAGCCTCCATTTTGAAAATGGCCATTACACCAGAACAGCTTCCGGGTTAGCACACAGTTAAACTGTAACATCGCCCACTTGAGCCATAGAGAAACATGGACACATCAGTTCTCCTCTCAGCTGTAACTGACAGCAACTGATATATTTCAGTTCTGACAAAAAAAGGGATCATTGTCATAAGAAAATGGTGAGCTTCTGAGAGGAGCTGATGGCAAGGTAACTATGTAATGTTAATTTGAAGTTAACTCGTGTTTATTTTAAATAATTTTACTCAGTACAGGTTTCCTTTAAGGGGGCAGAGGCTGCTGGTACCGAAGTGGTTAAAATCATTCTATTTATAATCAAGGTCAGGGGTACTTTAAAGGCCTTTAAATATACTTTGGACTAGTTCACTAGATGGTTAAATTATTCAGCCATCAATCAGCCAGTGGCCCACTTGTCTCCAAAGAGCTTGTAGCCTTTAATAATATACAATACACACACATAGTGCTGCTCGGATCCCATTTTTCACTATCTGGAACTAATTCGGATCCAGATACCCCTCTATCCGATCTGGGTCGGATATCTGGATCAAAAATTTTCTAATCCGAATACGGGTCGGATATCCTACCCCAGTATACGGGGTATCCAGCCAGATTCGGATATCTAGATAGAAAAACTGGAAGTGCCCTTTAACCCTCCTGGCGGTTTATCAAAATCTGCCAGTGGGCAGCAAAGCTGTTTAAAAAAAAAAATTTTCATGTAGCGAGACAAGGTCCCCCCAGCCCAGAACGGGATCTCCTGGAGGGCTTCCCCCGTCGCCATGATGTCGTGACGTCAAAGGGTACTCCAATCCACCCCACAGTGCTGCCTGGTACTGATTGGCCAGGCAGCGCACGGGGTCTGGGGGGGCGGCTGCGGCGCAACGGATAGCGGCGGCGGCAATCGGATTGCACACGCAGCTAGCAAAGTGCCAGCTGCGTGTATCAAAAAAATCATGCAAATCGGCCCAGCGGGGCCTGAGCGGTGCCTTCCGGCGGCATAGCCCGTGCTCAGCACGGGCTTACCGCCAGGGAGGTTAAATTGCTTTAAAAACGTTTTTTAGGGTCAATGAGGCATGTATCATCATTATTTTGCAAAGGGAAACACTGAATTGATGATGTGGGGACTTCAAATCCCCTTCCTCCAAAATGGCTGTCAATTAACATCAGGCCTAGGTTCCAGACAGCAGTCATGCAGCCCACATTGTGTCCAAAGTGCAAAGTGCCACGTGCAAAGTTTCATGTGTGAAGTGCCACATGCAAAGTGCAAACACATGCAAACTGCCATGTGCAAAGTGGCACTTTGCACCTGTTTGCACTTTGCACTTCGCACTTTGCACGTCTTTGCATGTGGCAGGCAGCAGCTGGCCTAGTGTGTGCACAGCACACACACAGACACATTGCAGCTGCAGCAGAACTGCAGCACACACTCTAAATGTCACACTATGACATAAATCAAGCTAATGAACGATTTAACTATAGAGTAGTGAAGGGGTTAAGCAATGAACAGCTTTAGGTTTATAACTGTGTACAGCCCTTTGTAGTCCACCAGCACTGGAGCATGTCTCTCAGTGTGCATTCAGCAAGCCAGGACGATCTGTCTCATCATGGCAGCCCTCCTTATTATACAGGGGGGCTGGCCAGTGTTCCTTTCTGTGATTGGGTGCCAGGGCTTAGGCTGGGAGGCCTCTGATTGGCTCAATGAGGTCAGGTGGTGCCGGCCAGGGTTCCCCTCTGTGATTGGTTGCTAGGGCATTTGCTGGGAGCCCTCTGATTGGCTCCAGGACGTCATCACCTAAGTTACTGTATTTTGGATCCGGATATCCGGATTATGCGCCCAACTATCCGCAGATAGCCATCCGGATTTGGGCCCAGCTATCTGGAACCCGAATCTGGTCGGATAGCTGAAAAAGTTCAGATTGTCTGGGTTACCCGGATATCCGGAATCCTGATGAGCAGCACTGCACACACATAGCAGTACTTGAAAGATTGTGAACCTTTTTGAATTTTCAGTATTGCTGCATTGAAATAGGCATGATCAATGAGTTGGAAACCATTTCTCCTTACATTCAAACTTCATGAAAATTCTATGCAACTTTAAATTTAACCAATCACAATAACCCACTTTGAATTTTTTTTTTTTTTGTATGTTCCATGATCTGATTTTCAGGCAAGTCCTAATAGGAGATAACTTAATTCCAAAACCTGATGCATGATCATTTATTTGAGGAAAATTACCCAAAGCGCCATATTTTTGAGTGTCAGGTGTGCCCTGCAATAGCTACTGCAAAATGTTATCTAGGTAGAATTTGAGGCCATCACGTATACAGTAGAACAGCTTTAACTCGGCAATGTCATTAGGATTCCTAACATGCACTGTGTGCTGCATGTACTTCTGCTACATTTCAGTAGGATTAAATTAGGATTTTGGGCCATTTCAAAATATTTATGATTTAAACATTCTTTGGTAAAATGACACTTGTCTTTAGGGTCATTGTCTTGGTCTGTCGCCCAGTTTGTCACCAGCTAGCTAAAAGTGTACCCAAGGTGATATGTCATGAGATAAACGTGAATGTGCAGTGCAAAACATTAATAACCAGGCTGGTTTACTTGTTTTATTATGCTGCCTGAATGGGTTAATTTGTAGGCATGGAAGTGACAGCTTCTGTCTTGTAGGTGCCTTGTTGGGAATATACAGTAATAAATCTCGCTGATAAGCAAATTACAGCTGAAATGTTTTCCTGGCACAATACAGCTTCTGAGAGCAGGGAGATAAAATACATGAACTATTGACCTTTTTCTAACTCTGGGGCACTTATTAGGCTGGCACTGAGCAGAGGCAACAAAACATTCAATCTAGTTTGTAAATGTTTAAATATTAAAAAAAAAAAATGGAATCTCTAAAGTCATTTTTAGGGTTAGGAGTACAATTGTTTATCAGTTTTTTCACCTCTGGTTCACTTTAGGCTACCAGCAAGCAAGAAAATACTTTCAATAATCTTGTCAATACTTTTCACCTACTTTTTAGGCCTCTTTAACACCAGGACGTTGCGTTTTAGGGGACGTTATGTCGTATAACGTGCACCTAACGCAACGCCCGGTGGTGTTGGAGTGGGACGCTACATAGTGCTGCATTAAGCAGCTCTTGGTGCACCTTTTATGTCCTATTCGCTGCGGAGACCACGTGATCGTAACACTCCGCATCACGTGGTCCCGCCAGCCAATCAATGGCCTCTCCAGGAAGAAAACACTGCAGTGCAGTGAATATTAATTAGCCATGTGGCTAAGTACGAAAGCGGACTCTCCGCTCCTCCTCTCCGGCACAAAAAAAACACATTACTGAGCATGTGACACAGTCTAACGCGGCTAAAGCCTCGTAGAACGCACAGCGTTACACTGTAACGCAACATGGGCACTGTGAACAGCCCATTGATTTTTCATTGCTGTGAGTTGGGCTGCGTTACAGGCTGCTCTAACGTGCGCCTGTGAGAGCAGCCTTAATATTCAGAAATGTTCTTGCAGATTGTACTAGTACATTTCAAAATTCATGGTTCCATCAATGATGGCAAAGCTTCCTTTTGTCCACAGGTACAAATTGACCTCAAACCTTGATCTGCCCCGATGTCCCCACCATCTTTTGCACATAATACAAGACTTTTATGCTGAATGCATTTAATGCAAGGAAAATTATATTTACAGAGGAACCATAATGACATGGCCTCAATTTACTAGGCTTATCTCCTGTCTTTAATAACGTTTCGAGAGTTATCACCATGGTGATAAGGCATGTAGTATTCAGGAAACATTTTACCTCAGGCAAACCTAAAGTTAACTCTTCAATCCTTAAAATAACTCCAGAATTCTAAGTTAAAGACAGGCTGTTAAAGGAATACTATCAAACGTTATCAATTTCTGGCAGTAGCATAAATCAAAATTCCATCAACAGTCTGAGCGAACACAGCATATCTTTTTGCTGTGCAGTGTCTTTTTTTAATTTATTTTACCTTATAGACTGCGTCCCCTGAGAAACTAACGGCGAAGGGGAATGGGGCAGCTCATTATGTGAGAGGGGATTCCTATATTACAGTGTAGCAGTGGATTTCAGCTTTCCCCACATCATAGCGCATTATTCAGTGTATGACCCGCCGAAGTAGCCTGCTATGAGGAGCGAGAGACATACTCGGTCCTATCAGTAGAAGAAGGCACTCCACAGGCTCCAAACTTTTATTGAGCAACAGCACACACTGTGTGTGCTGTTGCTCAATAAACAAGTCAAACGCAAGTTTGGAGCCTGTGGAGTGCCTTCTTCTACTGATTGGAGTGTACTGGTTTGCAGGAGTGGTGGACCTGCAGGAGAGGAGCACCGGCTGTTGCTACCTAGTCAAGGTTGGCAAGGTGAGACTTACAGGTGCCCTCAAGTAAAATGCTATGGTGTGCCGTAGAATCATATATTAAGCAAACCATTTCCCCTAATTTTCTCCTTACACCACGTATGGCACTCCTACATTTAGACTACAAAGAAATAGACCCCATACACAAATCCCAGATATGTCATCTGATATTAACTGCACAATCTATGATTACTAAAAACTGGAAATCTGCTGAGCCTCTCTTATTTTCCAATCTCCTTAGCACATACAAGCAAAATATGATGATGGAAGCGCGCTTAAGGTCGAGACTACTAGAATTTAACAGAACACCCAGTTAAAATGCCTTTAATTAAGATAAATAAATGTAGCCATATACATGTAATCAAATGTACAGCTAAGTGTTCTCTAATCATAAAATGAGTGAGTCACCTGTTCACCTGTTTATATGTTACCTAGTTGTTGTTGCTACAATCTACTAGTATGATTAGTTATAAGGTTGAAAACAACCCAAATCACCTTTAAATATCACTTCAGCCTCATTAGATTGTAAACATCGACCTGCTAAAACGTGTCCATCATAACAATTGGTAGATCGCCTGATCACCGCTCCAATTGTCCAGTTCAGCTGGGCGCCTGGTCTAATCAACCAGCCTTATAGGTTTGTGGTTGCTCTGAGATAAGGTAAACCCGGCAATAAGCCGATATTACACCTACTGCATCTTCTCCAAATTTGCTTACTCTAGGAACGCATGTTAACTATCTCACTGAAGTGTAGAATTATCCTCAACTGTATGCTGTATGTTAACAAATGTTTTCAATTCCATTCTCCGTATTATTCTCTGTATTATTGCTTCTGAAAATATAATAAAATACATTGTTGGAAAAAAAGGTGAGACTCACAGGTGAAAGATTGGAACATACTCGGTCCTACTCTGCCCAGCCAATCCGCCCCAGGAGACTTCCGTTTGTCGGGCTGCCGCTGCATCATCATTGTTGTTAGCTACGCAACGGCAAACACATTAGCTGGAGGAGGGTGCGTCATTGCTCCTGAAAGCATTGGAAGCAGGAGCGGAAGGGAAGGATGGATCATGAAGCGCCCTCCTCCAACTAATGTGTTTGCCGTTGCGTAGCAAACGATGATGCGGCGGCAGCCCGACACACGGAAGTCTCCTGGGGCGGATTGGCTGGGCAGAGTAAGAGCGAGTATGTCTCTCGCTCCTCATAGCAGGCTACTTCGGCGGGTCATACACTGAATAATGCGCTATGATGTGGGGAAAGCTGAAATCAACTGCTACACTGTAATATAGGAATCCCCTCTCACATAACGAGCTGCCCCATTCTCCGTCGCCGTCAGTTTCTCAGGGGACGTAGTCTATAAGGTAAAATAAATAAAAAAAAGACACTGCACAGCAAAAAGATATGCTGTGTTCGCTCAGACTGTTGTTGCAATTTTGATTTATGCTACTACCAAAAATTGATGAAGTTTGATAGTATTCCTTTAATTAACTGCGTGTAAAACGGAAAATTGTATACTTGCCTACAGGTAATTTTCCTTTCCTGTTTAACTCCATGGCAGCATACTACGGGGTTAGTCCCGCCCCCTAACCCCATCAGGACTCGTTACTATAAATTTTAGCTCTGCCTCTTCCATCCTGCTTTTTTTTACTAGTCCTATTCACTGTTATTTAACCTTGGTGGGTCCTCCGTATGCTGCCATGGAGTTAAATAGGAAAGGAAAATTACCTGTAGGTAAGTATACAATTTTCCGTTTTCCTGTCAAACTTCCTGGCAGCATACTACGGGGACTTGACTAGCTCAGAGAATAATAGAAGGGAGGGACAATAGCTTTGATGCAGGACATATTTATTTACAATTTTATCTAGTGCAGACTAAACAATCTACTGTCTTAAGCTTGCTATGGAAGATAACACTTCTCTTCCAAATTGAGCCGTAGATAGCACTCTTGGATCAACTTTGTAGTGCTTTATAAAAGTATTTGTTGAGGACCAGTTCGCTGCGCGGCAGATCATCTCCAGAGAAACTTTAGCGAAGGCCGCCCATGAGGAAGCAATTGATCTCGTCGAATGCGCTGTAAACTCCTCTGGTGGAGTCCTGCCCATAACGCTGTATGCAACCTTGATCGTCTTCACCAGCCAATTGGAAATTGTTCTTACACTTGCCGCTTGACCTCTTCTATAGCCGCCTGGGATGATAAATAGTCTCTATGTTTTGCGAATCTCTGAGGTTTTGCGTATATATAATCCTAGAATCTCTGGAATATTGAGAGCTTCAGGTTTGTCACTGTCTGGGTTTAGGAATTGAGGAAGATTCCACTCCTGATTTACATGAAAGGAGGTTGCCACCTTGGGGAGAAATTCATGCATAGGCCTCAGGGTTACCCTATCGGGAAAGAATTCGGTAAACGGTGCCTTGCAGCGTAGAGCCTGCAAGTCCGATACTCTCCTTGCTGACGTTATGGCGGTGAGGAATACAGTCTTTAGCGTTAGGTTCTGCAAGTCACATTCCGCGGATGGTTTGAAAGGTTTGCTAGATAGTCCTTGTAAAACCACAGGTAAATCCCATTGTGGATACCAGTTTTTAATTGGCGGTCTAATCTTTGCAACTGCCTGTACAAACTACCACTAAGGGGTGCATGGCCCATTTTGTTGATGTTAAAGCTGATATTGCTGATATTTGTCCTTTAAAGCGGAATATAACCCTGCATTTCAACTTTGCTCTAAAACATTATTTACAGCATATTATATGCAAAAAGCATTTTTTTTTTACTAGACCAGCATTGGAAGGGTTAAACACAGAGGTTTTAAGTTCCGTGCAGACGTTCAGATAGTTACATTCTATTTAGTTAGATGTATCTATTGATAAACAGTTACACACTCTTTGGCTGTCCTCCAAGCTCCTTCTCAGTGAGAGAGATGAGTCACAATAAACACTTAAAAGATACATATTTGTAAACAAAAAGTATCTAACTGAAGTTCGGATGCGTCTGCAGAAATCTCTAGGGACTTTAAAGCCCTGTGTAACCCTTCCAATGCTGGTCTAGTAGAAAAAAAAAAATGCTGGTTGCATATAATATACTGTAAATAATGTTTTAGAGCAAAGTTGAAATGCAGGGTTATATTCCGCTTTAATCGTTCTTAAAGCTATGCCCAACTCTAAACCCTTCTGTAAGATTTCCATTATGTTGTTCACCTGTAACGAGGCTAAATTAAGTTGACTCTCCCCTAAGAACTCGAGGAACCTTCTCCAAGTCCTATGATATGTCACATTTGTAGAACCTCTTCTTGATTTCAGTAGTGTCTCTATAACTGCTGTAGAGCAACCCAAGGAGACTAATTCCCACCTTTCAGCCTCCATGCCATTAAATTGAGAATCCTCGGGCATGGGTGTAAGAATTCTCCCTGGTGTAATATGTCCTTCGTGCATGGCAATTTCATGGGAGGAGCGGTTGCTAGGGTTCACAGGAGCGGAAACCAGGGCCTGCGCGGCCAGTATGGTATCACTGCTAGAACTATTACTTGTTCCTTCTGGATTCTCTTTAGCAAACGATGGATCAGCGGTATCGGTGGGAACACATAATTCAATCTGTAGGTCCATGGTACTGTCAGTGCATCCCATCCAGCTGCTTGAGGGCACTTGTGCCTGGAGAAGAATAGATGGCACTTTGTGTTGAGGGCGGTCGCCATTAGGTCCATCGTGGGGGACCCCCATTTGTCGCATATCTGTAGAAATATCTCCTGACTCAGTGCCCACTCCTTGTGGTCTATCCGCTTGCGGCTCAGACTGTCTGCCAGGTGATTCTGCACTCCCGGGATGTGAATTGCCTGTAGCAACGCTAGGTTATGTTGTGCGCAATCCATTATGGGAGCTACCTCCTGCATTAGAGTTTTGCTGTGCGTTCCTCCCTGGTTTTGGATGTACGCGACTGTCGTCGTATTGTCCATCCTCAATATTACATTTGCTCCCTTGATTTCCTTGTGAAAGAAGACCAAGGCCTTGAATGCCGCTCTTAATTCTATTTTGTTTGCTGAAATTTCTTGCGTATGTGTGGTCCATTCTCCCTGTGCCACTCTGTTGTCCATGTGTGCTCCCCATCCCCATTGACTGGCATCCGTGGTTATCACTCTTGCCTGGGGTGGTATGATATTGTGATGGTTGCATAGGTTGGTTTCATTCATCCACCATTTCAACTGTTCCCTCATTGCAAGAAGCATCTGAATCGTCTGAAAATAAGTCACTCCCTGCCACTGCTCCAAGAAAGGTATCTGGAATCGCCTTACGTTCCACTTCGCCCATTTCACCATGGGGATTGCTGCTGTTAGTGTCCCCAGAACTGCCAGGCACTGTCTGGCCGAGAGCACTTCCATGCTCATGGTTGTTTCCCTTCTTCGCAGAATTGTTTGAATCTTCTCCTAAGGGAGTCTGACTGCATTTTGTACCGTGTCCAGCTCTGCTCCCAGAAAAATCAAATTTTGAGATAGAATCAACTTGCTTTTCTTCCAATTTACTAACCACCCAAAGTACTCCAGGGTGTCCAGTAAGATCTTTCTGTGAGTTAACATTCTTTCTTTGGAGTTTGCGATAAGCAATATATCGTCTAAATAATGATTTGCTCGAAGTCCTTGCTGTCTCAGTAATTCTATCACTGTTACTAGGACCTTTGAAAAAGTTCTGGGAGCCGTACAAATGCCGAACGGCAGCACTCTGAACTGGAAATGGTCTTCTCCGACTAAAAAGCGAAGATATTCCTGGAATCTGCTGTGAATAGGGATGTGAAGATACGCATCGGAGAGATCTATTGATATTAACCAGTCCTCTAACTGTATGGATGGAATGATACTCTTTGGTGTTTCCATCTTGAAGCTGTCTTGACGTATATGTACATTTAGGGACCTTAGATCCAATACTGGGCGTAGCTCCCCTGTCTTCTTGGTGACAAAGAAAAGGGGTGAATATAGGCCCCTGTATTTCTCTTCCGGTCTCACCCTTACTATAGCCTTCTTCAGAATCAACTCGTCGATATACTGGATAAGAATGTCCTTTTTCTCTTGTGACTTCGGTATTTCTGTTTTGACATAATGATGCCGAGGTGGCTGTGAACTGAACCTCCATGTATGGCCTCTTTTTAATGTCTCTATTACCCATGGGTCCTTTATTTTCTCCGCCCAGAGATGATAATAGTTCTGGAGTCTTGCACCTACTGGCTCCGACTGGGCGGGCTTGTTCTCAGAAAGATTTTGCGCTCTGAGCTGCACTGCCTTCCTTGCGCTGTTTGTTGAACTTTGACAAGGTTGATTGTGCGGACTGCCATGGGCCCATGGTCTACGAAAGGGCTGATTGCCTCTTGATGACTTATAGTCTCTGGATCTGAACTGAAACTGTCTCTTTTCTCTAGGACGCGTCCTTCTCTGTTTCCTGTCTTGGGGGAGCAACCCAGACCTACCTCCTGTCACCCTTGATATTGCTGTGTCCATTTTAGCCCCAAATAAGTTGGACCCGTCGAACGGAATCTTACACCAGGCCGCCTTAGAATTAGGGTCAGCATTCCAAGGCCTTGACCACAATGCGCGTTTAATAGTGACCGTATTCTGGATACCTCGGGAAGCGCAGCGAATAATGTCAAACGCTGCCTCGCCAACAAAGTCTGAGGCTAAACGGAACTCATCTAAGGCCGACAGGAGGGTTTTTCGGTCTACGTCCGCCTGGATTGCTCCCTCAAGGTTATCTGCCCAGGCTAGAATGGCACGCGATACTGATGTTAGGGCAATCGCTAGTTTACAGACTGCCCCTATGTTGATATGTGCCCTCCTCAATTCAGAATACATTCGTCTGTCCAAAGCGTCTCTAAAAGAGATTGAATCTTCCAATGGGAGAGTCACATGCTTTGCTAGCCGCATAATGGCTGCATCGACCGTGGGCGGTGTGTCCAGCTGGGAAATTAGGTTGCCCTCTACCGGATACAACTTCGACAGTCGATTGGCTAAAGGGGCCTTCTTGTCGATCTTGGACCATTCGTCTAAAACCAACTCGTTCACCTCATCCATTATTTGAAATCCTAAGGGTTTTTTCTTGAGATGTGGAAAATAAAGTTTTTTACTTGGGGGTTCCTCTGGTTCCTCCCATTCGATTGCCTCTCTAACTGATTTTATGAAGGGAGGAACAAGAGCGAAATGAAATCCGACTGCTACTCCGTCTTCTGGTTCTGTAAGGTCCATGGAAGTGGTTTCTTTCATATCTTTTAAGTCGAGCGCTGCACTAGTGCCTGGTAAGTGTTCCTTTAATGATTGCTGTACTATTTCCCGTATTAGTGTAGGTAAATCCTGATATTCCTCCTCCTCTGTGGGTATTGTGTAAAAACAGTTTGCACAGACTAGTTTTCCCGGTATAGTTGCGTCTCCACATGCCCAACATTCTCTTGGTCTGTTGTGGGGTCTGCTACTACTTTCTCCCCTATGCTCTGGTCTTTGAGAAGATTTAGAAGACTTGGAGGATGCTTTGCGGCTACTGGAAGTTCCCTCTTCTGGCTGTGACAGGCTAATGCACACAGAAGAAAATGAAAAAAGAAAAGGGGATTTGTTTCAGTATTTGAACTTATCCCTGCCTCCAAAAAGTAAAAAAAAAACATTCTTTACGAATCGGTCCCTTACCCATCGTTAGGTTGCTGGTCATTTATAGGGGCATCGGACCTCTCCATATTCCACTGCAATTCTGTTACAAGACACAACAGCAGAGAATATAGATGTGATATAGATGTGATGGTGTAACATGGGCAAGATACAGCATATAATCCAATAATCTTTAAAATCTCACCTCAGGCAAAAGACCTTGTCTTACTTTTAGGCTGGACGGCTGTTCCAGGGGCTGCACCTGTGCTAGTATGCCTGCCCTGCAATACACAACATAAGAGCCGCTATTGTCGCCTTTTAACAATCTATCCGCAGTCTATTAATATCTGCATTACAAGAATAGTCTTAAGACACTCACCGCACCAGCGTCTTGCGTCCTCTCCAGCCGCCAGCAACGCCAGCATCGAGCCGCACGCTGAAGTAGCTTCCGGGAGGTACGCCCTCACAGCGTGCGCATGCTCAGTGCGTCCTCTACGCCAGGCGGAAGCGGTGGAGATGCTGATCCGGTCTACCTCATCCAGCCTCCTCAGCGCTGTAGCCTATAGGCGCTTCCGCGTTCCACTCCGGAGCGCACACCATTTACCCGATGCCCCATCCAGTTATTCCGCCGCATTGCAGCGTACTTGCGCCCGTTCCACGCCCCAGAAAGACCAGCAGAAAGAGGGGCACATCCCGTCTGGCTCTCCTTTAGAGGCTCTTAGCGGGGCATCACGCCGGAGGCAGTAGCATGGAGGCTGTCAGGAAAACAGCCAGGTAAGGGTAAAAGAAAAAGTTTATGCCATTCAAAACAAAACAAAAAAAGAAAAAATAGGCTAACCCAAGCGTAACAGTCCTGAGGGTAGGACGGGAAAAAAAAGCAGGATGGAAGGGGCAGAGCTAAAATTTCTAGTAACGAGTCCTGATGGGGTTAGGGGGCAGGACTAACCCCGTAGTATGCTGCCAGGGAGTTTGACAGGAAAAATAACTACAGAGGAGGTAACTTAACCATTTAAGCCTTCTGAACGTAGAGGCTACACCCAAAAGGCCATGTGCACTCCCGCGGCTGATCGTGCACGCGCGCTCCCGGCTGCGGATCTTCAGCCCAGGAATCAATGAATCAGGACATGGCGCCCGATCACTGATTCCGTTCCCTGACAGAAAAAGCGACCACTTCTCTCGGAAGCCTCACTTTTTACATCCCCCTACGTCCTTCTAAGCGTACATGTTACACTTAGGCCTTGATTCACAAAGCTGTGCTAACTGTTTAGCACGGGCGTGCTAAACAGTTAGCATGTGAAGTTTTGCGCGTGGACTTTTGCGAGCGCAAAGTCCCGCGATCGCGGACATTTGCGCGCGATAACGCGGACTTTGCGTGGCACTTCACATGCTAACTGTTTAGCACAGCTTTGTGAATCAAGGCCTTAGAGTAACGTCATGTAAACAAACTCATCTACATGTAAAAAAATACCCAAATAAAATGTTTAATAAAAAAAAAAAAAACATTACAATAATAAAAAAACAAAACACATAAATATTTACCTAAGTGTCTAAACTTTTTAAATATCCATGTAAAGATGAAATATTTCTATTTTTTTTTTTATTATAAGCTTGTAAATAGTGATGGATGCAAAATGGAAAAAATGCACTTTTATTTCCAAATAAAATATTGTCACCATACATTGTGATAGGGACATAATTTAAACGGTGTAATAACTGTGACAAATGGGGCAAATACAATACATGGGTTTTAATTATGGAGGCATGTATTATTTTAAAACTATAATTGGCCGAAAACTGAGAAATAATGATTTTTTTCTGTTTTTTTTTCTTATTCATCCTGTTAAAATGCATTTACAGTAAAGTAGCTCTTAGCAAAATGTACCCCCCAAAGAAAGCCTAATTGGTGGTGGAAAAAACAAGATATAGATCAGTTCATTGTGATAAATAGTGATAAAGTTATAGGCTAATGAATGGGAGGGGAACATTGCTCGGATGCATAAAGTGAAAAGGAATGAAGAGATAAGATAACTTTCTCACTGTGTGATGACAAGTTATCTCTTGCCTTATTATCTCCAGCATGATCTTAGTGAATTGAGGCCATACAGTATCGCAGAATGCAGTAAATGATTCAGGATACCCACTTTTATAGTACTTTTACTGGTTTCTGCATCAGAAACTTTACCTATAACTGTACATTAGTATATAGCCCTGCTCTTCCACGGAGGCTTAGCCTAGGCTTTTTATGATGTGCTATATTCCCTCCCCCCTCCTCGAGCATTCTGAGAGACCAGATATAGATTTTCCACTGACTTTAGAACTCGCCGATGCATGAATAATCAACAGCATGCCAGGCAACTATTAATGTTTAAAAGGAGATAAATATGGCAGCCTCCATATTCTTCTCACTTCAGTTGTCCTTTAATAAATTATCTCATGAGTGTATAGCTATACTGATAGTCTTTCTGTGTTTTGGTTTTTTTTGTTTTGTTTTTTTATTTACTTTCAGTGCTAGCACCTGAGGAATATGTCACTCTATGGTATAATTATACTGTACATTATACATACATTGGAATGCATTAAATAAACTTGTGTCCCTTACCTTACTTTGCCTTGCAGCCATGTGTTGGATGTGTTTACATGCCCCTGGAATCTGTCACTTGCCTGCTCATATCCGTTGTTATGAGCATAATCTTTGTGACTATGACAAGCTCTTTTAATTAGCAGTAGGTGTGTCCTTTACATAATATGCAGTGAGTTGGTATATTTGTTTGTATAGTGTTATGGTAATTACTTAATTGCTGAGATCCAGGAAGACGTTGAAAACTTCCTCTTTTCATAGCATTTCCTAGTAACTGCATCACACTGCAGGCACTGTCCTGGACCAACACTCAAGTGCTGATACTTTTATAATGGCTTCTGTATAGACAAGAGAGACATTAATCCCAAACATCACACGAAGCAAGATGGAGCCAGTAAGCATTGGGCAATTAAGATACACTGAAGCAAGCTGAAAAAAATTAGATGGTCACCTATGGAGAGGAAAGGCTCTGGAACCCATAGAGCATTCCTGGACCTCTCTCTATCCCCTCCTTCCGCCACTTGGCCGTGCTGAAGTTCTTCGACCAGCTTGGTTAAATACGTCTTCTCCTTACTCTCCCCCTCTTCATAGAGTGCAAGTTGAGCCTACAGCCAAGCAGTATGTTTGTACAGTGATTCTCTTCACAGCTGCTCTTGACAACAATCACCATCAATAGTTCTAAATGATAGTAATCTAGTGTCTGCAATGGCCTTTAGTGATTTCTTAATGCTGGGAATGCACCATGAGATTTTTTTGGCAGATAGATGGTTTGATAGATAATTTCCGACAGATCTGATCTGATTTTCGATCGCTTTTCTGATCGATTTCTCATAGAAGTGAAGGAAAATCGATCAGAAAAATGGTTGGAAAATCGATCAGACAGTAAAACAGCTGAAAAGTCTCGTCGTGTATTCCCAGCATACATATGTACACACATACATACCGCAAGATAAAATAGTGTGACAGATGAATGACCATTCCACAATGAAATGCAAAAGATGCTAAGTGATGTCATGTAATGACAGCAAAGTCTGCAACCGAAATGCCAAACAATTAAACAATAGGATCGTTAACAATGCAGGATGTAGGGGAAAGTGCTGTAGACTTTGTAAATGCATCATTTAAAAAGGTATAAAATGGGGTGGGGGAGCTGTCATGCTAAACGAAAAAAAAAACACAGAGACAAAGGGAGCCCAAATGGTGCAGTACGCAGTGGTGTAGCTAAGGAGCTGTGGGCCCCGATGCAAGTTTTACAATGGGGCCCCACCAAGGCACTCTATACATAACAATTGATAGGGTGCGCCAAAACTTGCCAATGGCAACTACAGTGTCAGAGGTGCAAGAAGGGGGTGGAGAACAGCTTGGTAATGATTACCACTATTCAAAGCATCTATAGAAGTGATTATTATAAGCACAGGACCAATAGTTACATAGTTATTTTGGTTGAAAAAAAAGACACGTCCATTGGGTTCAACCAGAGAACAAAGTACAACACTAGCCTGCTCCCTCACATACCCCTGTTGAGAGCTAATAGTGTAGTTGAGGGAGGGCCCTTCTGGCCCAAGGGCCCCGATGCGGTCGCAACCTCTGCAACCCCTATTGCTACACCCCTGGCAGTACGTCACACTCAATAGTGTACCAGAGATCACAAAAGCTAAAGATTCGATGTCTTCATTAAGGTAAGCCAGCTCAAACCTTATTTATTTTATAGATTTTGATTCATTTTATTATTCTTGGGGTGCCTTTTCATCCTATTTGTGCATCTAATACCCCTGTCTCAGGGTAGGGATACGCTTGGACCCTGTCTACAGGTCCCTAGGACCCATTTTTCCTTGAAAGGTGCTACTATTTCCGTCTGACCAGGAGTGGAGTCGGGTTTATTGATCTCCACCTGCCTGCAGGCTTTTGTTGCCCCATTGCAACCTCCCTTTGTGAGTACCCTCCGTATACTACTACTTATTTAAAGTAAACCAGACATCACAAAAGCAGAAGAATCAATACTTACATGGGGCTTCCTCCAGTCCCATAAGCATTTGTGAATACCTTTCATCAAGCAGGCAGACAAATGACAGCGCTCAAGGCTGCATCTGAAATAAAAACCAACAGAGGCATGTAGAGCCCCTCTGGGGCTAAATACATGCCTTGAATGCAAAACAGATGCAATGTGTGAATCCCTTGCCGTCCTCCCGCGGTCTGCCGCTCAGCTGCGATCAGCCCCGGTAACAGGCTCAGTCGGGTCCAGTCTGGGTCCACTGTGCAGAAGACCCAGACTGGACGCGACTAAGCAGGATTACCAGGGCTGATCGAGGTTGAATGGCCGACCGCGGGAGGATGGCGAGGGACTCGCACGTACTTATGGGGCTAAAGGAAGCCCCAGGTAAGTATTGATTCTTTAGCTTTTGTGATCTCTTGTTTACTTTAAATAAGAAAAAGTATACGGAGGGTACTCACAAAAGGAGGTTGCAATGGGGCTACTAACCCCTGCAGGCAGGTGGAGAGCAATAAACCCGACTCCACTCCCGGTCAGACAGAAATGGTTGCACCTTTCAAGGAAAAATGGGTCCTAGGGACCTGTAGCGCCTTTAGAAAAGGTGCTCTATTCCTGGCCCTGAACATAATGTGGCACTTTATTTGGCCTGAGGTAGTGGGCGAAGAACCATGAAATGCGTTGCCAGTGCTGTTAAAGATGATTTATTTATATATGAATTTGTCTTCATTGAGGTATGCCACCTCAAACCTCATTTATTTTATTGATTTTAATTCATTTTATTATCCTTTGGGCGCCTTTTCATCCTGTTTGTATATCATTTAAAAATTTTACCTCTGTACACACTGCCGGCGATGAACGATTATCTATCGCAGTGATCCGTCATGTTGGTCATTCAAAATGCCCCGATCACCATTGTGGGACATTAAGCAGCGCTGGGTCCCCAGTTTGTATCCCAACCAGGGAACTATATGCACAGTTTGTACGTTCTCCCCGTATCTAGGTGGGTTTCCTCCCACGTCCCCAAAACGTACAAGTAAGTTAATTGGTTTCCCCTTAAATTGGCCCTAAACTACGATATATATATATATATATATATATATATATATATATATATATATATATATATATATATATATATATACTACACAATACATACGTAGACATATGACTACTGTAGGGATTTCATTGTGAGCCCCTCTGAGGAACAGTTAAGTGACTAGACAATATACTCTGTACAGTGCTGCGGAAGATGTTGGCATTATATAAATACTAAATAATAATAATTTAGTAATCGTTTGTGCTTTGGATTTTCAAATGACTGAAAGTTGAGTTCCTTCTAACGATTTTAACTCTCCATGTGTATGAGGCTTAAGATTTGCGTCTGGAGTTGCTCATGTTCGATTTCTTGTAATTGAGATATTTGTGCTTTTTAATGGCATTGAGAGGTAAAGACAGGAAGGGAATGCACACAAGTGTAATACTGCACATCAGCTATAGACCTGGATGTCTGTGATAAGGAGCATTCTTTGTGCTTCTTAAGAGCCCACAAGGACGCCAGCCTGGCTGAAGAATAATGGAAGCACAGTAAATAGTATAGGGGTGACAGCAGGGGACTCTGGGTCTCATGGCAACATCAAAGTGCTGCAATAACATGCAACCCTGGCAGTGGGCAGGTTTATTTACTTCTGGGCTAACGGCTGGATTGAGAGCAGACAGAGCTGCAGAGGGGAGAAGGGTTACAAGAAACATCAAGTAAGTGGATGCTAATCATACAATGCAAGTTAATTTAGTAAGGTAGGGAAGGAATAGCAGTAGCCGACAGTAGTAGCCCACAGTGACTTATTGCCACTCATCATATTGTATTGTTCTGATGTCTGGGGATCATATAATTTTATGTTAACCACTTGAGGACTCAGCCTTTACCCCCCCTTAAGGACCAGCGCTGTTTTTTCCATTCAGACCACTGCAGCTTTAACGGTTTATTGCTCGCTCATACAACCTACCACCTAAATGAATTTTGGCTCCTTTTCTTCTCACTAATACAGCTTTCTTTTGATGCTATTTGATTGCTGCTGCGAGTTTTACTTTTTATTATATTCATCAAAAAAGACATGAATTTTGGCAAAAAAATGATTTTTTTAACTTTCTGTGCTGACATTTTTCAAATAAAGTAAAATTTCTGTATACATGCAGCGCGAAAAATGTGGACAAACATGTTTTTGATGAAAAAAAACCCATTCAGTGTATATTTATTGGTTTGGGTAAAAGTTATAGCGTTTACAAACTATGGTGCAAAAAGTGAATTTTCCCATTTTTAAGCATCTCTGACTTTCCTGACTACCTGTCATGTTTCATGAGGTGCTAAAATTCCAGGATAGTATAAATACCCCACAAATAACCCCATTTTGGAAAGAAGACATCCCAAAGTATTCACTGAGAGGCATAGTGAGTTCATAGAAGATTTTATTTTTTGTCACAAGTTAGCGGAAAATGACAGTTTGTCACAAAAAAAAAAAAAAAAAAAAGGTTTCCATTTCTGCTAACTTGTAACAAAAAAAAAATGAAATCTGCCATGGACTCAACATGCCCCTCAATGAATACCTTGAAGTGTCTATTTTTCAAAATGGGGTCATTTATGGGGTGTGTTTACTGTCCTGGCATTTTGGGGGGTGCGGAATTGTAAGCACCCCTGTAAAGCCTAAAAGTAGTCATTGCACTGTGGGCCTCTTAGCGCAGTTTGGCTGCAAAAAAGTGTCACACATATGGTATCGCTATACTCGGGAGAAGTAGTACAATGTGTTTTGGGGTGTATTTTTACACATACCCATGCTGGGTGGGAGAAATATCTCTGCAAATGACAATTTTTTGATTTTTTTACACACAATTGTCCATTTACAGAGTTATTTCTCCCACTCAGCATGGGTATGTATAAAAATACACCCCAAAACACATTGTACTACTTCTCCTGAGTACGGCGATACCACATGTGTGGCACTTTTTTGCACCCTAACTGCGCTAAGGGGCCCAAAGTCCAATGAGTACCTTTAGG
The DNA here is from genome assembly GCF_040937935.1 of Hyperolius riggenbachi. Taxonomy (NCBI): domain Eukaryota; kingdom Metazoa; phylum Chordata; class Amphibia; order Anura; family Hyperoliidae; genus Hyperolius; species Hyperolius riggenbachi. Next base: position 138,184,398 of record NC_090651.1, on the reverse strand, counting down.
ATTTCACAGGTCATTTTGAGACATTTGGTTTCAAGACTACTCCTCACGGTTTAGGGCCCCTAAAATGCCAGGGCAGTATAGGAACCCCACAAATGACCCCATTTTACAAAGAAGACACCCCAAGGTACTCAATTAGGAGTATGGTGAGTTCATAGAAGATTTTACTTTTTGTCACAAGTTAGCGGAAAATGATTGTTATTGGTTTTTTTTTACCAAGTGTCATTTTCCGCTAACTTGTGACAAAAAATAAAATCTTCTATGAACTCACCATACTCCTAACGGAATACCTTGGGATGTCCTCTTTGTAAAATGGGGTCATTTGTGGGGTTCCTATACTGCTCTGGCATTTTAGGGGCCCTAAACCGTGAGGAGTAGTCTTGAAACCAAATGTTTCAAAATGACCTGTGAAATGCTAAAGGTACTCATTGGACTCTGGGCCCCTTAGAGCAGTTAGGGTGCAAAAAAGTGCCACACATGTGGTATCGCCGTACTCGGGAGAAGTAGTACAATGTGTTTTGGGGTGTATTTTTACACATACCCATATTGGGTGGGAGAAATCTCTCTGTAAATGACATTTTTTTGATTTCTTTACACACAATTGTCAATTTACAGAGATATTTCTCCCACCCAATATGGGTATGTGTAAAAATACACCCCAAAACACATAATACTACTTCTCCTGAGTACGGCGGTACCACATGTGTGGCACTTTTTTGCATCCTAACTGCGCTAAGGGGCCCAGAGTCCAATGAGTACCGTTAGCATTTCACAGGTCATTTTGAGAAATTTGGTTTCAAGACTACTCCTCACGGTTTAGGGCCCCTAAAATGCCAGGGCAGTATAGGAACCCCACAAATGACCCCATTTTAGAAAGAAGACACCCCAAGGTACTCAATTAGGAGTATGGTGAGTTCATAGAAGATTTTACTTTTTGTCACAAGTTAGCGGAAAATGATTGTTATTGGTTTTTTTTACCAAGTGTCATTTTCCGCTAACTTGTGACAAAAAATAAAATCTTCTATGAACTCACCATACTCCTAACGGAATACCTTGGGATGTCCTCTTTGTAAAATGGGGTCATTTGTGGGGTTCCTATACTGCTCTGGCATTTTAGGGGCCCTAAACCGTGAGGAGTAGTCTTGAAACCAAATGTTTCAAAATGACCTGTGAAATGCTAAAGGTACTCATTGGACTCTGGGCCCCTTAGCGCAGTTAGGGTGCAAAAAAGGGCCACACATGTGGTATCGCCGTACTCGGGAGAAGTAGTACAATGTGTTTTGGGGTGTATTTTTACACATACCCATATTGGGTGGGAGAAATACCTCTGTAAATGACAATTTTTTGATTTCTTTACACACAATTGTCAATTTACAGAGATATTTCTCCCACCCAATATGGGTATGTGTAAAAATACACCCCAAAACACATAATACTACTTCTCCTGAGTACGGCGGTACCACATGTGTGGCACTTTTTTGCATCCTAACTGCGCTAAGGGGCCCAGAGTCCAATGAGTACCGTTAGCATTTCACAGGTCATTTTGAGAAGTTTGGTTTCAAGACTACTCCTCACGGTTTAGGGCCCCTAAAATGCCAGGACAGTATAGGAACCCCACAAATGACCCCATTTTACAAAGAGGACATCCTAAGGTATTCCGTTAGGAGTATGGTGAGTTCATAGAAGATTTTTTTTTTGTCACAAGTTAGTGGAAAATGACACTTGGTAAACAAAACCCAATAAAAATCATTTTCCGCTAACTTGTGACAAAAAGCTAAATCTTCTATGAACTCACCATACTCCTAATTGAGTACCTTGGGGTGTCTTCTTTCTAAAATGGGGTCATTTGTGGGGTTCCTATACTGCTCTGGCATTTTAGGGGCCCTAAACCGTGAGGAGTAGTCTTGAAACCAAATGTTTCAAAATGACCTGTGAAATGCTAAAGGTACTCATTGGACTCTGGGCCCCTTAGCGCAGTTAGGGTGCAAAAAAGGGCCACACATGTGGTATCGCCGTACTCGGGAGAAGTAGTACAATGTGTTTTGGGGTGTATTTTTACACATACCCATATTGGGTGGGAGAAATATCTCTGTAAATGACAATTTTTTGATTTCTTTACACACAATTGTCCATTTACAGAGATATTTCTCCCACCCAATATGGGTATGTGTAAAAATACACCCCAAAACACATTGTACTACTTCTCCCGAGTACAGCGATACCACATATGTGGCACTTTTTTGCACCCTAACTGCGCTAAGGGGCCCAGAGTCCAATGAGTACCGTTACCATTTCACAGGTCATTTTGAGAAATTTGGTTTCAAGACTACTCCTCACGGTTTAGGGCCCCTAAAATGCCAGAGCAGTATAGGAACCCCACAAATGACCCCATTTTACAAAGAGGACATCCCAAGGTATTCCGTTAGGAGTATGGTGAGTTCATAGAAGATTTTATTTTTTGTCACAAGTTAGCGGAAAATGACACTTGGTAAAAAAACCCATTAACAATCATTTTCCGCTAACTTGTGACAAAAAGTAAAATCTTCTATGAACTCACCATACTCCTAATTGAGTACCTTGGGGTGTCTTCTTTCTAAAATGGGGTCATTTGTGGGGTTCCTATACTGCTCTGGCATTTTAGGGGCCCTAAACCGTGAGGAGTAGTCTTGAAACCAAATTTCTCAAAATGACCTGTGAAATGCTAACGGTACTCATTGGACTCTGGGCCCCTTAGCGCAGTTAGGGTGCAAAAAAGGGCCACACATGTGGTATTGCCGTACTCGGGAGAAGTAGTACAATGTGTTTTGGGGTGTATTTTTACACATACCCATATTGGGTGGGAGAAATATCTCTGTAAATGGACAAATGTGTGTAAAAAAAATCAAAAAATTGTCATTTACAGAGTGATTTCTTCTACCCATCATGGGTATGTGTAAAAATACACCCTAAAACACATTGGTCTACTTCTCCCGGGTACGGCGATAGCACGTGTGGCACTTTTTTGCAGCCTAACTGCGCTAAGGGGCCCAACGTGCAATGACTACCTTTGGGCTTTACAGGGGTGCTCACAATTTAGCCCCCCCCCCCCCCCCCCACATGACAGGACAGTTAACAAACCCCACAAATGACCCCATTTTAAAAATAAGACACCACAAAGTATTCCATGAGGGGCATGGTGAGTTTATAAAAAAAATTCTTTTTTGTCACAAGTTAGCAGAAAAGGATACTTTGTGAAAAAAAACAAAAAACAACAATTTATGCTAACTTGTGACAAAAAACAAAATCTTCTATGAACTCACCATGCACCTCACGGAATACTTTGGGGTGTCCTCTTTCCAAAATGGGGTCATTTGTGGGGTCTGTCCTGGCATTTTAGGGCCTCTGCAATCATTACATGTATGGCCAGTATTTCTGCTATACTCCTTATATTGGGCATACAGGTAGTGCATTCTGGGCTGAAAGGAAAAATGAACGGCAAACATCCCTTCATTCGCATCGATCAATGTGGATGAACAAATATCTGCCAAAAAATGTGAAACAAAAAGAAAAGAAAGAGAGAAATAGGAGCTGCCACCCCAAAAATCCAAACCCACCAGCTCGTATGCCCAGGCAATCCTGATTTATTCATCCACATTGATCGATGTGAATGGAGAAATCATTGCTTGAGTTCTTTTTTGATACAAAGTGCTTGCCAAAGCATATGAATCCCCAACACCACACCTTGGCCCATATGCCTCGGCAAACGTATCTTTTTTACTGTGGAGGAGAAATCTCGTCCTACAGCGCTGCATGCACCGATTTTGTGTAACCTGACAGAAGCGCAATGCTTCTGTCAGGATGCACCATCAGTGCTGCAGCTGATTGGTCGGTCGGTCGGTCGGTCGGTCTGGATAGAAAAAAGAGAGAAGAAAAACGAAAAAAACAAAACAAAAGGAGGGGAAGGCGTCCGCCTGGACATAGGAGCTGCCACCCCAAAAATCCAAACCCACCAGCTCGTATGCCCAGGCAATCCTGATTTATTCATCCACATTGATCGATGTGAATGGAGAAATCATTGCTTGAGTTCTTTTTTGATACAAAGTGCTTGCCAAAGCATATGAATCCCCAACACCACACCTTGGCCCATATGCCTCGGCAAACGTATCTTTTTTACTGTGGAGGAGAAATCTCGTCCTACAGCGCTGCATGCACCGATTTTGTGTAACCTGACAGAAGCGCAATGCTTCTGTCAGGATGCACCATCAGTGCTGCAGCTGATTGGTCGGTCGGTCGGTCTGGATAGAAAAAAGAGAGAAGAAAAACGAAAAAAACAAAACAAAAAGGAGGGGAAGGCGTCCGCCTGGACATAGGAGCTGCCACCCCAAAAATCCAAACCCACCAGCTCGTATGCCCAGGCAATCCTGATTTATTCATCCACATTGATCGATGTGAATGGAGAAATCATTGCTTGAGTTCTTTTTTGATACAAAGTGCTTGCCAAAGCATATGAATCCCCAACACCACACCTTGGCCCATATGCCTCGGCAAACGTATCTTTTTTACTGTGGAGGAGAAATCTCGTCCTACAGCGCTGCATGCACCGATTTTGTGTAACCTGACAGAAGCGCAATGCTTCTGTCAGGATGCACCATCAGTGCTGCAGCTGATTGGTCGGTCGGTCGGTCTGGATAGAAAAAAGAGAGAAGAAAAACGAAAAAAACAAAACAAAAAGGAGGGGAAGGCGTCCGCCTGGACATAGGAGCTGCCACCCCAAAAATCCAAACCCACCAGCTCGTATGCCCAGGCAATCCTGATTTATTCATCCACATTGATCGATGTGAATGGAGAAATCATTGCTTGAGTTCTTTTTTGATACAAAGTGCTTGCCAAAGCATATGAATCCCCAACACCACACCTTGGCCCATATGCCTCGGCAAACGTATCTTTTTTACTGTGGAGGAGAAATCTCGTCCTACAGCGCTGCATGCACCGATTTTGTGTAACCTGACAGAAGCGCAATGCTTCTGTCAGGATGCACCATCAGTGCTGCAGCTGATTGGTCGGTCGGTCGGTCGGTCGGTCTGGATAGAAAAAAGAGAGAAGAAAAACGAAAAAAACAAAACAAAAAGGAGGGGAAGGCGTCCGCCTGGACATAGGAGCTGCCACCCCAAAAATCCAAACCCACCAGCTCGTATGCCCAGGCAATCCTGATTTATTCATCCACATTGATCGATGTGAATGGAGAAATCATTGCTTGAGTTCTTTTTTGATACAAAGTGCTTGCCAAAGCATATGAATCCCCAACACCACACCTTGGCCCATATGCCTCGGCAAACGTATCTTTTTTACTGTGGAGGAGAAATCTCGTCCTACAGCGCTGCATGCACCGATTTTGTGTAACCTGACAGAAGCGCAATGCTTCTGTCAGGATGCATCATCAGTGCTGCAGCTGATTGGTCGGTTGGAAAAAAAGAGAGAAGAAGAAAAAAAAAAAAAAAAAAAAAGCAAGCAAGCAGCAAAGCACTTCAATAACATTAACTTTTTAAACTTTATTAAATATGTTCAAACCAAACAATAACATTGGTAACCAAATATTAACTTTTTTGCTTACCTGTTTTTTTTTTTTTTTGTTTTTTTTTACCTGCGAGCTGAGGATAAACTTCTCCTCCCCCATGGGTCAATGTGCAAAGTGCAAATCGCACAGATATGTGGCGAAGTACATTATGCATTCTGTCCCAAGTGAAAGGAGAGGTTTCTGGCAGGCCAGTGTATTTGGATCTCTCAAAACCTGATGTTTGGGTTCACACTGCATACTGGCCTATCCGGTCGGTCGAGCCCGCCGCACCGTCTCGCCCAAAATAGATCTTCAGGGAATACCACAAGAGTAGCATTCGGCCTAGTAATTAACTGCGTCGCCGTAGACTAACATGACTTCCGGGCCGACCCAAATTGCCGCAGAAGCCACGCAGTAACGTAGGCATGCACTAGCGTTAAGTCAAGCACTTCCGGCGTAGGGGGGGACCGCAAAGTGTGACTTTTGCTAGGCAATTTGCCCTAACGCATCGCGCCAGTGTGAAATAGCACTGAGAGACCCTTGTGTGCCTACTGCTGTGTCTGTAGTTCCCTAGGTTCTAAAAGTGTGCCTTCTCATGGTACCTCTCATAACACTCCCCTAGGCATAGGCCAGGCTGGTCAGGACAGCGGGGACAGTAAACGGGGGTGTCATGCCTTATTCCAGCCTTGCTGCAGACACGACATCTTTTTCTGGGGTTGCGTTGAGTTGGGGTACTGGGAATCGGGTAGGCGTAATGCCTTCCATGCAGCCGGCTAGTTGCATTTGGGGGTTGGGCTCTGTCACCTTCTGCATAGAGGAGTGCCGAAACAATGTCTTCCTGGAATTGAAGGAAAGATCCAGTTCTCCCAGCCTTACTGTAGAGAACAAAGCTGTTGTACATCGCCAATTGAATTAAATACACAGACACTTTCTTATACCAGCGTCTGGTTTTCCGGGAAATTAAATAGGGCCCTAACATCTGGTCATTGAAGTCCACCCCTCCCATGTTGGCATTATAGCTGTGGACGGCGAGGGGCTTTTCAATGACCTCTGTTGCCCGTGTAATTTGTACTGTCGTGTCTGTGTGAATGGTAGACAGAAGGTAAACGTCCTTATTAAGCATAATCAGTCACAAAATCAGGAATACAACCTGACAATAAGCTTAAAAACCATGATAAAATGTCCCATAAAATATCTCCATGCTGATAAATATTGCTTGCTGTAATAGTATATAGAGAAAATCTATCTTGCGACAATAAAACATGGATAAAGAGACAGGACAGCAGCTTCTCAATAGAAGCTGCTGCCTGTGAGAACCCGGGTTCAGTATTGCAGTACTATAGCTTTAAGAGGCAATTGAAATGCACAACACCATGGAAAAAATGATTAAATAAGTGAAACATAACACTTAGTGAATATCACCAATAAAAATTGGTTATTGAACAAGTGAAAAACAGGTCCAAGACGCGGACAAAGTGCTGAAATAGTGCAAATATCAAGATAAATAAACACAATCTTACAAAAACTATAACATTGTATGTGCAAATAAGCTCCTAATGGAATCTGACAGTGCAGCAGCCCACAAATGTGTACACAGAGAAAGTGCAATAGGGCAATACTTAGCCAAGTAGAGATTGAGATGCAAGCGTGCAGCAGGAGAGACGGAGGATCCCCTCGAAGCTACCCCACTAGTTACGCGGGCGCAACCCCGCTTTGTCAAGGAGAGGAGGAACCGTGTGTTCACGCCGCGGACCGGCGTTTAAATGGGTCTCGGAAGGTGTGCGCGTCATCCGTGACGTCACCGGAAGTGCAGTCGCGGACAGGAAGAAGGAAGAACCAGTCTGGTCAGACTGGATGCCTCGCTGGAGCGCAAGGAAGGTAATAGTATACTCTGCCACCAAGAAGGAAGTAGAAGATAAACAGTACCACAATAGAAGGGATAAACTATGATTACATGAATAAAAGGCCTATTATTTTATATGATACGGACAACAATAAGAGTTATATACATATATATATGCCACAAACATTGTAATAAAAACCTATTGGAAAACTCGCTTATTTTTGCCTTGCAGTGGCTGTTAAAGGGGAACACCCACCCATCACGCACACTGTTCAAAAGCTCATATTTAGGAGCATGTGCAGCAGAATCTGCCTGTTGCAAATCAGTTCTGGATATAAAGTCCAAATGACAATCCACCTCCGACACCTGCCCTGAAAATGCAAGGTATTCCATTTGGAAGGTTCATCACGTCCCAAAAAGTCCATCCAAAGTATGCTAGTGTCCCATACAGGTTCATAGTCATTCCTTGCAAGGGGCTAGGCGCAGAGGCAGAAGTAGTGTCCAAGTCCGTCAGGCTCGCTGCACATTGCTCCATTTTGGATTTCTTGATCAGAGTCAAATCCATCAAAATCTCCATTCAACAGTGATAATAGCCTCATTGGCATGGTCATTTGTTTCTTGGTATGTAACAGTGCCAGTCGTTCTGATGCTTTTGCTCTTTCGTAGGCCCTGGATATGATTTTTCTAGGGTAGCCTCTCTCTCGGAATCTTTCAGTCATTGTATGAGCCTGGTGTGAGCACTATTGTAATGTAATAATGCATTCACTGCTGTTTCTTTGCGAAAGAGATCCGTGCTTAAGTGTCCATCAGGAGATAGTCTAATTTTCAGATCCAGAAAGTCCACATCATTAGTGTATCTGTTGGAACTGTCAGACCATCCAATATTTTCAATAAATCGGTACTGTCCCTCAAGTAAGAGTCCAGACTGGTGACATGATGCTGTATTTCTGGCCAAGATAAGGATGTCTTCCAATAAAGCATTATAATAACTTGTAGGGTTTCCAATGTCTCGTCTTGATTCTCACTAAGTAGATCCATTAGATCTCCAAGCACCTGCCTATCCAAAGGCTCCAACTGCGCCATTGCTCCACCTCCTCCTTCAAAATATTTCTTAAAAAGTAGTTTCTTTTAGTTCGTTAGATCGTGTACCCTCTGCCGTTTCCCTTTGGGTGTCAAGAGATTTGGATTCAGCCTTCGCCTTATATCTCCTACCGCCCCTCCTGGTTCGTTTTCTAGATCGCTGTCTGAGGATAAAAAATCCTCACTGGTAGATCCCATTTCGCCAAGTGATCTTGGTTCTGATTGGCCACTAGGGTTTAAAGGTGGCCTAGAATTGGGGTTAGGTTGTCCATTAGGCCTGGGTCTATTGGGTTTGGGGAATCTCCTGTGTCTCCTCCTATTGCCTCTATGCTTCCATCTGTAGGCCGCTCCACTGTCAAAATCCTGTCTATCCCTTTCCAACTTTTTTTGTTTACCTTCCACAATGATTTTTTCAAAATTAGCCATGTCTTTTTTCAATTGTTCCATAAATGGTAGTAAAACGGTATCTCTATCAAAGGTCTTAAGTATTGATTCCAAATTTGTTAGTTCAATCTTTTTCTTAATCAAAAGGTCCTCATCATGTTTGATAAGCATATCTATGATGATGACCGAGCATTTGCCCAGGCCCTCCTCCCAGGTGGCTTTGAAATCATCTACTACCTCCCATGCAGGGAAAATTTGCACCCTTAAACCCCTCGGGTAGATTTGATCTTTTTTGTACTGTTTAAGACTGTGGATGTTCCACCACAGTTTCAAAATCATTCTGTTGACATCTTTATAAGACCTACACATTTGTTTGGCCTCCTCAGGGATACCGTTTTCATTACGTGGAACCTTGGTGGTGAATATCATTTCCAATCTCCTGTGCCAACCAGATTCTAGAGTGTCCATATAACCTTCCATATTGCAGGTGAATCCTGATATATGGACTGATCAATACGTGTTCAATAAATATTGATATCTAAACCTCAAATATAAGGGTTATATTCACAAGGTGCTGAACCAGAGAAGAGAAATAGTTAATCCTCTTTGGTAGCAAGTTTAGAAAAAGATGTTGGTTCGCACCCTTGTGAATAACGGTAGAGTGTGCTGGGGTCAAAAAAGATTTATACTGTGTGTAGAAAAAAGAGGCCCCTCAAAAAGCACCACTCCAGCTACAATATTAACAATTACAAAAAGTCTTTATTAAGCATAATCAGTCACAAAATCAGGAATACAACCTGACAATAAGCTTAAAAACCATGATAAAATGTCCCATAAAATATCTCCATGCTGATAAATATTGCTTGCTGTAATAGTATATAGAGAAAATCTATCTTGCGACAATAAAACATGGATAAAGAGACAGGACAGCAGCTTCTCAATAGAAGCTGCTGCCTGTGAGAACCCGGGTTCAGTATTGCAGTACTATAGCTTTAAGAGGCAATTGAAATGCACAACACCATGGAAAAAATGATTAAATAAGTGAAACATAACACTTAGTGAATATCACCAATAAAAATTGGTTATTGAACAAGTGAAAAACAGGTCCAAGACGCGGACAAAGTGCTGAAATAGTGCAAATATCAAGATAAATAAACACAATCTTACAAAAACTATAACATTGTATGTGCAAATAAGCTCCTAATGGAATCTGACAGTGCAGCAGCCCACAAATGTGTACACAGAGAAAGTGCAATAGGGCAATACTTAGCCAAGTAGAGATTGAGATGCAAGCGTGCAGCAGGAGAGACGGAGGATCCCCTCGAAGCTACCCCACTAGTTACGCGGGCGCAACCCCGCTTTGTCAAGGAGAGGAGGAACCGTGTGTTCACGCCGCGGACCGGCGTTTAAATGGGTCTCGGAAGGTGTGCGCGTCATCCGTGACGTCACCGGAAGTGCAGTCGCGGACAGGAAGAAGGAAGAACCAGTCTGGTCAGACTGGATGCCTCGCTGGAGCGCAAGGAAGGTAATAGTATACTCTGCCACCAAGAAGGAAGTAGAAGATAAACAGTACCACAATAGAAGGGATAAACTATGATTACATGAATAAAAGGCCTATTATTTTATATGATACGGACAACAATAAGAGTTATATACATATATATATGCCACAAACATTGTAATAAAAACCTATTGGAAAACTCGCTTATTTTTGCCTTGCAGTGGCTGTTAAAGGGGAACACCCACCCATCACGCACACTGTTCAAAAGCTCATATTTAGGAGCATGTGCAGCAGAATCTGCCTGTTGCAAATCAGTTCTGGATATAAAGTCCAAATGACAATCCACCTCCGACACCTGCCCTGAAAATGCAAGGTATTCCATTTGGAAGGTTCATCACGTCCCAAAAAGTCCATCCAAAGTATGCTAGTGTCCCATACAGGTTCATAGTCATTCCTTGCAAGGGGCTAGGCGCAGAGGCAGAAGTAGTGTCCAAGTCCGTCAGGCTCGCTGCACATTGCTCCATTTTGGATTTCTTGATCAGAGTCAAATCCATCAAAATCTCCATTCAACAGTGATAATAGCCTCATTGGCATGGTCATTTGTTTCTTGGTATGTAACAGTGCCAGTCGTTCTGATGCTTTTGCTCTTTCGTAGGCCCTGGATATGATTTTTCTAGGGTAGCCTCTCTCTCGGAATCTTTCAGTCATTGTATGAGCCTGGTGTGAGCACTATTGTAATGTAATAATGCATTCACTGCTGTTTCTTTGCGAAAGAGATCCGTGCTTAAGTGTCCATCAGGAGATAGTCTAATTTTCAGATCCAGAAAGTCCACATCATTAGTGTATCTGTTGGAACTGTCAGACCATCCAATATTTTCAATAAATCGGTACTGTCCCTCAAGTAAGAGTCCAGACTGGTGACATGATGCTGTATTTCTGGCCAAGATAAGGATGTCTTCCAATAAAGCATTATAATAACTTGTAGGGTTTCCAATGTCTCGTCTTGATTCTCACTAAGTAGATCCATTAGATCTCTAAGCACCTGCCTATCCAAAGGCTCCAACTGCGCCATTGCTCCACCTCCTCCTTCAAAATATTTCTTAAAAAGTAGTTTCTTTTAGTTCGTTAGATCGTGTACCCTCTGCCGTTTCCCTTTGGGTGTCAAGAGATTTGGATTCAGCCTTCGCCTTATATCTCCTACCGCCCCTCCTGGTTCGTTTTCTAGATCGCTGTCTGAGGATAAAAAATCCTCACTGGTAGATCCCATTTCGCCAAGTGATCTTGGTTCTGATTGGCCACTAGGGTTTAAAGGTGGCCTAGAATTGGGGTTAGGTTGTCCATTAGGCCTGGGTCTATTGGGTTTGGGGAATCTCCTGTGTCTCCTCCTATTGCCTCTATGCTTCCATCTGTAGGCCGCTCCACTGTCAAAATCCTGTCTATCCCTTTCCAACTTTTTTTGTTTACCTTCCACAATGATTGGCCTAGTGGCCAATCAGAACCAAGATCACTTGGCGAAATGGGATCTACCAGTGAGGATTTTTTATCCTCAGACAGCGATCTAGAAAACGAACCAGGAGGGGCGGTAGGAGATATAAGGCGAAGGCTGAATCCAAATCTCTTGACACCCAAAGGGAAACGGCAGAGGGTACACGATCTAACGAACTAAAAGAAACTACTTTTTAAGAAATATTTTGAAGGAGGAGGTGGAGCAATGGCGCAGTTGGAGCCTTTGGATAGGCAGGTGCTTGGAGATCTAATGGATCTACTTAGTGAGAATCAAGACGAGACATTGGAAACCCTACAAGTTATTATAATGCTTTATTGGAAGACATCCTTATCTTGGCCAGAAATACAGCATCATGTCACCAGTCTGGACTCTTACTTGAGGGACAGTACCGATTTATTGAAAATATTGGATGGTCTGACAGTTCCAACAGATACACTAATGATGTGGACTTTCTGGATCTGAAAATTAGACTATCTCCTGATGGACACTTAAGCACGGATCTCTTTCGCAAAGAAACAGCAGTGAATGCATTATTACATTACAATAGTGCTCACACCAGGCTCATACAATGACTGAAAGATTCCGAGAGAGAGGCTACCCTAGAAAAATCATATCCAGGGCCTACGAAAGAGCAAAAGCATCAGAACGACTGGCACTGTTACATACCAAGAAACAAATGACCATGCCAATGAGGCTATTATCACTGTTGAATGGAGATTTTGATGGATTTGACTCTGATCAAGAAATCCAAAATGGAGCAATGTGCAGCGAGCCTGACGGACTTGGACACTACTTCTGCCTCTGCGCCTAGCCCCTTGCAAGGAATGACTATGAACCTGTATGGGACACTAGCATACTTTGGATGGACTTTTTGGGACGTGATGAACCTTCCAAATGGAATACCTTGCATTTTCAGGGCAGGTGTCGGAGGTGGATTGTCATTTGGACTTTATATCCAGAACTGATTTGCAACAGGCAGATTCTGCTGCACATGCTCCTAAATATGAGCTTTTGAACAGTGTGCGTGATGGGTGGGTGTTCCCCTTTAACAGCCACTGCAAGGCAAAAATAAGCGAGTTTTCCAATAGGTTTTTATTACAATGTTTGTGGCATATATATATGTATATAACTCTTATTGTTGTCCGTATCATATAAAATAATAGGCCTTTTATTCATGTAATCATAGTTTATCCCTTCTATTGTGGTACTGTTTATCTTCTACTTCCTTCTTGGTGGCAGAGTATACTATTACCTTCCTTGCGCTCCAGCGAGGCATCCAGTCTGACCAGACTGGTTCTTCCTTCTTCCTGTCCGCGACTGCACTTCCGGTGACGTCACGGATGACGCGCACACCTTCCGAGACCCATTTAAACGCCGGTCCGCGGCGTGAACACACGGTTCCTCCTCTCCTTGACAAAGCGGGGTTGCGCCCGCGTAACTAGTGGGGTAGCTTCGAGGGGATCCTCCGTCTCTCCTGCTGCACGCTTGCATCTCAATCTCTACTTGGCTAAGTATTGCCCTATTGCACTTTCTCTGTGTACACATTTGTGGGCTGCTGCACTGTCAGATTCCATTAGGAGCTTATTTGCACATACAATGTTATAGTTTTTGTAAGATTGTGTTTATTTATCTTGATATTTGCACTATTTCAGCACTTTGTCCGCGTCTTGGACCTGTTTTTCACTTGTTCAATAACCAATTTTTATTGGTGATATTCACTAAGTGTTATGTTTCACTTATTTAATCATTTTTTCCATGGTGTTGTGCATTTCAATTGCCTCTTAAAGCTATAGTACTGCAATACTGAACCCGGGTTCTCACAGGCAGCAGCTTCTATTGAGAAGCTGCTGTCCTGTCTCTTTATCCATGTTTTATTGTCGCAAGATAGATTTTCTCTATATACTATTACAGCAAGCAATATTTATCAGCATGGAGATATTTTATGGGACATTTTATCATGGTTTTTAAGCTTATTGTCAGGTTGTATTCCTGATTTTGTGACTGATTATGCTTAATAAAGACTTTTTGTAATTGTTAATATTGTAGCTGGAGTGGTGCTTTTTGAGGGGCCTCTTTTTTCTACACACAGTATAAATCTTTTTTGACCCCAGCACACTCTACCGTTATTCACAAGGGTGCGAACCAACATCTTTTTCTAAACTTGCTACCAAAGAGGATTAACTATTTCTCTTCTCTGGTTCAGCACCTTGTGAATATAACCCTTATATTTGAGGTTTAGATATCAATATTTATTGAACACGTATTGATCAGTCCATATATCAGGATTCACCTGCAATATGGAAGGTTATATGGACACTCTAGAATCTGGTTGGCACAGGAGATTGGAAATGATATTCACCACCAAGGTTCCACGTAATGAAAACGGTATCCCTGAGGAGGCCAAACAAATGTGTAGGTCTTATAAAGATGTCAACAGAATGATTTTGAAACTGTGGTGGAACATCCACAGTCTTAAACAGTACAAAAAAGATCAAATCTACCCGAGGGGTTTAAGGGTGCAAATTTTCCCTGCATGGGAGGTAGTAGATGATTTCAAAGCCACCTGGGAGGAGGGCCTGGGCAAATGCTCGGTCATCATCATAGATATGCTTATCAAACATGATGAGGACCTTTTGATTAAGAAAAAGATTGAACTAACAAATTTGGAATCAATACTTAAGACCTTTGATAGAGATACCGTTTTACTACCATTTATGGAACAATTGAAAAAAGACATGGCTAATTTTGAAAAAATCATTGTGGAAGGTAAACAAAAAAAGTTGGAAAGGGATAGACAGGATTTTGACAGTGGAGCGGCCTACAGATGGAAGCATAGAGGCAATAGGAGGAGACACAGGAGATTCCCCAAACCCAATAGACCCAGGCCTAATGGACAACCTAACCCCAATTCTAGGCCACCTTTAAACCCTAGTGGCCAATCAGAACCAAGATCACTTGGCGAAATGGGATCTACCAGTGAGGATTTTTTATCCTCAGACAGCGATCTAGAAAACGAACCAGGAGGGGCGGTAGGAGATATAAGGCGAAGGCTGAATCCAAATCTCTTGACACCCAAAGGGAAACGGCAGAGGGTACACGATCTAACGAACTAAAAGAAACTACTTTTTAAGAAATATTTTGAAGGAGGAGGTGGAGCAATGGCGCAGTTGGAGCCTTTGGATAGGCAGGTGCTTGGAGATCTAATGGATCTACTTAGTGAGAATCAAGACGAGACATTGGAAACCCTACAAGTTATTATAATGCTTTATTGGAAGACATCCTTATCTTGGCCAGAAATACAGCATCATGTCACCAGTCTGGACTCTTACTTGAGGGACAGTACCGATTTATTGAAAATATTGGATGGTCTGACAGTTCCAACAGATACACTAATGATGTGGACTTTCTGGATCTGAAAATTAGACTATCTCCTGATGGACACTTAAGCACGGATCTCTTTCGCAAAGAAACAGCAGTGAATGCATTATTACATTACAATAGTGCTCACACCAGGCTCATACAATGACTGAAAGATTCCGAGAGAGAGGCTACCCTAGAAAAATCATATCCAGGGCCTACGAAAGAGCAAAAGCATCAGAACGACTGGCACTGTTACATACCAAGAAACAAATGACCATGCCAATGAGGCTATTATCACTGTTGAATGGAGATTTTGATGGATTTGACTCTGATCAAGAAATCCAAAATGGAGCAATGTGCAGCGAGCCTGACGGACTTGGACACTACTTCTGCCTCTGCGCCTAGCCCCTTGCAAGGAATGACTATGAACCTGTATGGGACACTAGCATACTTTGGATGGACTTTTTGGGACGTGATGAACCTTCCAAATGGAATACCTTGCATTTTCAGGGCAGGTGTCGGAGGTGGATTGTCATTTGGACTTTATATCCAGAACTGATTTGCAACAGGCAGATTCTGCTGCACATGCTCCTAAATATGAGCTTTTGAACAGTGTGCGTGATGGGTGGGTGTTCCCCTTTAACAGCCACTGCAAGGCAAAAATAAGCGAGTTTTCCAATAGGTTTTTATTACAATGTTTGTGGCATATATATATGTATATAACTCTTATTGTTGTCCGTATCATATAAAATAATAGGCCTTTTATTCATGTAATCATAGTTTATCCCTTCTATTGTGGTACTGTTTATCTTCTACTTCCTTCTTGGTGGCAGAGTATACTATTACCTTCCTTGCGCTCCAGCGAGGCATCCAGTCTGACCAGACTGGTTCTTCCTTCTTCCTGTCCGCGACTGCACTTCCGGTGACGTCACGGATGACGCGCACACCTTCCGAGACCCATTTAAACGCCGGTCCGCGGCGTGAACACACGGTTCCTCCTCTCCTTGACAAAGCGGGGTTGCGCCCGCGTAACTAGTGGGGTAGCTTCGAGGGGATCCTCCGTCTCTCCTGCTGCACGCTTGCATCTCAATCTCTACTTGGCTAAGTATTGCCCTATTGCACTTTCTCTGTGTACACATTTGTGGGCTGCTGCACTGTCAGATTCCATTAGGAGCTTATTTGCACATACAATGTTATAGTTTTTGTAAGATTGTGTTTATTTATCTTGATATTTGCACTATTTCAGCACTTTGTCCGCGTCTTGGACCTGTTTTTCACTTGTTCAATAACCAATTTTTATTGGTGATATTCACTAAGTGTTATGTTTCACTTATTTAATCATTTTTTCCATGGTGTTGTGCATTTCAATTGCCTCTTAAAGCTATAGTACTGCAATACTGAACCCGGGTTCTCACAGGCAGCAGCTTCTATTGAGAAGCTGCTGTCCTGTCTCTTTATCCATGTTTTATTGTCGCAAGATAGATTTTCTCTATATACTATTACAGCAAGCAATATTTATCAGCATGGAGATATTTTATGGGACATTTTATCATGGTTTTTAAGCTTATTGTCAGGTTGTATTCCTGATTTTGTGACTGATTATGCTTAATAAAGACTTTTTGTAATTGTTAATATTGTAGCTGGAGTGGTGCTTTTTGAGGGGCCTCTTTTTTCTACACACAGTATAAATCTTTTTTGACCCCAGCACACTCTACCGTTATTCACAAGGGTGCGAACCAACATCTTTTTCTAAAGAAGGTAAACGTCCCTCTTGTCCTTCCATTTCACCGAGAGCAAGTCATCGGTACACAAGGCGGCCCTCTCCCCCCGTTGAAGTCTGGTGTTAACGAGCTGTTGGGGGAAGCCCCGGCGACTAGGCCGCACGGTGCCACAGCATCGGATTCCTTCTAACTTTAAGTGCTGAAAGAGGGCCACACTTGTGTAAAAGTTGTCCACATAAAGATGGTACCCCTTCTGGAACAAGGGTGACACCAAGTCCCACACAATCTTTCCACTGCTCCCCAGGTAGTCAGGACATCCGACCGGCTCCAATTTTGAGTCTTTTCCCTCATAGACCCTAAAACGAGATGTATAGCCTGTGGCCCTATCACAGAGCTTATACAGTTTCACCCCATACCGGGCGCGCTTGCTTGGGATGTACTGTTTGATGCCAAGGCGCCCGGTAAAATGTACGAGGGACTCATCTACACAGATGTTCTGTTCAGGGGTATAAGCATCTGCAAATGTGGATGACAGGTGGTCTATGAGGGGCCGAATTTTGTGGAGCCGGTCATAAGCTGGGTGGTCTCTTTCATGACAGGTGTCGTTGTCATTGAAATGCAGGAAGCGCAGGATGATCTCAAATCGCGTCCTGGACATGGCAGCAGAGAACACGGGCATGTTATGTATTTGGCGTGTAGACCAATAAGAGCGCAATACATTTTTTTTAGTAATACCCATGTTGAGGAGAAGGCCCAAAAAAATTTTAAGTTCGGAAACTTGGAGTGGTTTCCACCGAAAAGGCTGGGCGTGGCAGCTTTTCGGATGGGCGGTTATAAATTGTGTGGCATATAGGTTGGTCTCAGCCACAATTAAGTCAAGGAGATCCTGGGTGAGGAACAGTTCAAAAAAGTCTAGGGCCGATCCTAGTTCAACTGTCTCCACCTGGACTCCAGACTGGGCGGTGAAAGGGGGCAGTATGGGTGCGGCGGGATCAGGGGAATGCCAATCAGGGTTTGCCAGCACCTCTGGAAAACCAATGGGAGTACGGGCCCGTCTACTTGGTGGCTGCGGATCGGATCTTAATTCACGTACCACCGAACCAGTTTCTACTTCCAGGATGGTGTCCGCCACTTCATCAGGGTCTTCTGCGGAAGTACTGGTGTTGATAGGCCCAGGAGATGCTGCGCTGCTGGTGCATGCCTCACCAAGAAAAATCAGATCAGCGCCACTCTGCTGCCCTTGAGACTGATCTTCCGCCACCTGCAGTCCAGTGACATGGGGTGTGGTACGCCTGGCTCTAGCCGGGACCTCAACCTCGTCATCGGAACTATCGGTCTGAGAGCCACTGCTGTCTACAGGATCGTACTCTGAACCCGAAGATTCGTCGAATAAGTCGACCCAATCATCCTCATCCGACTGGTCCATGTACCTGTAGATGTCTTCATTGGAAAACCTCTTTTTTGCCATGGTGGCCTGCTAAATTTAGGAGGTATTCCTCTGAGACTACCCAGGAAAAGAGCACCTACCTAGCGAAAGGGAGTACTTGAGAGGTAGAAAGCTGTGGTCACTGAGTTTAGATAAAAAAAATCAAAACTGATGTTTACAGTGCCACAGCTTGTGTAGTGTTTTTTGCAGTGATCAGAAAAAAGAAATTTCTGTCACTGCGGTGGGGCGGGCTGAACGCAGTGCAGGCGAACGATCAGGTCTGATCGGGCAAACACTGCGTTTTTTTGTGGATCCTAGAGACCCTAATATAGATCTGACTGTGATCACTAATAATCACTTACAGATACTATATAGTACCAATGCTGATTAGCGACAGTGATGACGCTAATTAGTGACTGTGGTGCAGTGGGCTGAGCACTAACTGACACTAACAACCCTTTTGCTTAGATAACTGGCCTAACTGTTTGTTACCACTAGTGATACTAAAAAAGTTTTTAGATCACTAGGATAGTGATGGTGAGGGGGGGGGGGGGGGGTTGGGGATCAGAGAGCAATCACAAATAATCAAAAACAATCACGAGACAATTACAACACAATTACAGCAATCGGCGCAATCAAAGCCAATCACGGACCAATTGAATCCAATAACGTGACAATCAAAAACCAATTACGTGACAATTGAAGCCAATCACACGACAATCGATGCTAATCACAGGGCAAAACAGCCAATCAGTGGGCAATTGGCACAATCAAAACCAATTACGGGCAATTGAAGCCAATCACGCGACAATCGAAGCCCAATTACGTGACAATCGAAGCCAATCACACGACAATCGATGCCAATCACAGTGCAATTGAGACAATTGTAGCCAAACAAAGCACAATCAAGCCTTACAGACAGGAGATAAGATACACAATGGCAGGGGGGAGAATATACGCAATCAATGAACTAGGACGGTGTGGGGAGGATCGGAAGGGGTGGGGGGTGATCAGATACCCCTAAGGGGTAGTTGGGGGTCTAATCTGATGGATAGGAGTGACAGGTGGTGATAGATGGGTTATTGACGGGTGATAAGTGGGTGTTTACAGGGAAAAACAGATGTAAACAATGGACTGCTGATGTGATCAGGGGGGGGTGTCTCGGAGGGATCTGAAAGGGTGGGTGGGTGATCAGAAGCCCCTAATGGGCAGTTGGGGGTCTGATCTGATGGGGGGCAGTGGCAGGTGGTGACAAGGGATGATTGACAGGTGACGGATAGGTGATTGACAGCTGATCAGCGGGCAATTACAGGGAAGATAGATGCAGTATACGGGGGGAGGGGGGGGGGATCTGAAGGGGTGGGGGGTGATCAGATACCCCTAAGGGGCAGTTGGGGGTCTGATCTAATGGGGGGCAGTGACAGGTGGTGACAAGGGATGATTGACAGGTGACTGATAGGTGATTGGCAGCTGATCACTGGGGAGATAGACAGATGCAGGGGAGATAGATAGGTTCAGTATACAGGGGGGGGGGGGGGGTCGGGGGGAGATCTGGAGGTGTGGGGGGTGATCAGATACCCCTAAGGGGTAGTTGGGGGTCTGCTCTGATGGATAGGAGTGACAGGTGGTGACAGGGATTGATTGATGGGTGATATGGGGGTTGGTTGGGTCTGATCTGCGGGCTGCAGGGGGGTACAGGGGGGTGTCTGATGGGTGCTGCGGGTGATCGGGGGGTCTGTGGGGCTCCTAATGTGTGCGTGTGTGTGTGCTTACTGTGCCTGCTCTCCTCGCTGGTGGTCGATCGCTAAGTGTGACCACCAGCGGGAGGCAGGCAGTATAATACAGTTTGTTACGTAAACAAACTGTATTATACCTGTTCTATTGGCCGATTTGAATTTTTACAGCCCGCCGGCGCTGCTGATTGGCCGGCGGGCTGAAGTCACATGGGGGCCGAAGAGTGTGACGTAGCGATCGCGCGGCTACAGCCGCGCGATCGCTCGTTAATTAGGCTGCAGCCGGCGACGCAGTACTGCGTCGCTGGTCCTGCAGCTGCCACTTTGCCGACGCACGGTATAAGCGTGCGGTCGGCAAGTGGTTAAATTAGATAAATCAGCATAGTATTGAGTAGAAGAGTATTTCTTCCATCAATCTCAGAAGAGGTTACATTTCACAAAATAATGCACAGTACAATGTCTCATTCACCTACATGCACTCAGAACATACATGCTTGTACCACAAAAATGCACATGTGTGTTCTCAACCAGTAGTTCTATAGCACATTTCACAGTTCTATAGCTCAATGGAGCAGCTCAACTAGCAACCTAGGAACATTTGCTTGTCTTTTTTTTACAATCTCATCAGTAATACAAACATTGCTACTGTATCTTTTTTTTCTGTATTCAGTTTTTATGATTTGATTATAATGGTTAACGCCTAATTTTAAAGTGGAGACGTGTTGAGGTAGCTATACATCTAGCAATGTATGGGCAGATTTGACCAAGAGACAAATCTCTCTAATTGAATCTGATAAGAGAGAGATCTGTCAGCTACCCATACACCGCAGGCCAATTCCTAATCAATTTCAGCATGAAGTCACATGGGAATCGGCCTTGTGACGCCGCATACGACTGCATTGCTGTCCCGACTCAATGTATACTTACCTTTCCGCCGCCTGCACTTGTCTCTGCAGGCCCAGGGCGCACTCTACTGGTCATACACACGGCCAAGTGGTTGCCTAGTAACGTGGCTACATTTATGATGTGGGACATCATACGTGCACCCCTTACGAGGAAACCACGTGGGGTGCGCGTGCATGCAAAGTGGAAGGCACCCATAGCCTGCGGGGACAAGCAGAGGCGGCGGAAAGGTAACTGGGTGATCAACTATTACTATGCGACCAATTTCGGGGCCGAAATTGGTCCCATTGTCGGTGGGGCATGTACTTGGCGTGCCGATTTTCATCCAATTCTATTTTAATAATTGAATCGGCCGCCAAGTCGCCTGATGTATGGCCACCTTTAGGCATGGGCTAGGTGAGCAAGATTAACCACTTAAGGCTTAAGCCTAATATAAACATGAGAGCCGATATCTCGGGTGATCCCTGGTGAAGGTGACTGGAAGCATCGGGGGCCACTGTACACATGCTAGACACACAGCACACTGATTTTCAATAGACTTTAGCATGAAATGTATGGAAAAATCTATTGAACCACAGCATAAAGGGGCCCATACACTGGTTGATTACAGCCATCGATCAATCAGAAATCAAGTCTATCAAATTTATAGATCGATTTGCAGATGATTTCGATCGATTTGATCTATCTAACAGGATGGAAAATCTGGAACGAGCTGCTGCTGGCAGCAGGTCGATGGCCCACAGAGTTGCATTGGATCTAATGGTCCAGTAATGCATTTAGATAGATTTCCAAAAAATTTCATTCTGAAATCTATTGGAAATCTGTTCCTAGTGTGTGGCACACATCAGATAGATTCCTGTCAGATTCAACTTGACAGGCATCTGCCAGAAATCTATCTGATGGTCGAATCTGCTGCAAATCTATAAGTGTATGGCCACCTTTACATGGACCACCAATCTACCGCTGCCCTCCATTGATTAAGATTTTCCATCTGGTCAGAACATAGGATAGCATACAATTACTCATCAACATAAACTTAACAGTGATAGAGACTAATACCAATAATTGGCAGTTTAAATGGTTGTAGGCACTATTTATTGGAGTTTTGTTAAAGTTTTGGAGTTTTGTAATTCTTTTTTTTTTTTTAACACACCAGAACTGAGAAGGATATGGAGGCGGTAATTTTAATTTAATTATAAATACATAACATTTGACTGCAATAGTGCCTGAATCACGCACCTGAAATAAGCATGTGGCTAATCTAGTCACACTTCATTCAGTCAGAAATATCTGATCTGCACGCTTGTTCAGGATATATGGCTAAAAGTATTAGAGGCAGGGGATCAGCAGGACAGCCAGGCAATCTGCATTGTTTAAAAGGAAATAAATATGTCAGCCTCCATAGCCCTCTTAGTTCAGTTGTGCTTTAAAACATCAGTTAAAAAATTAAATAAAATAACCATTCAACTAAATCAGAAAGGCTGGGTTTGAGCGTCATAATGTGATTGAGTCTAAAAGTAGCCCACCCACAATGGTAGTTGACCTTAACCCCCAGTATCCCAGCCTATGGCAGTACAAAAGACAACAGAAGAAAGGGGGGGTGCCTAACAGAAAATTCACAGCCTTTATTAGCCTAGAATTGAGACAAATAAAGAGTTCTACTGCCAATGCCACTCCTGACAGAGTCTACATAACCCTGCAGCTAGCAAGCAGAGATGAAGCGGGACAAGCGCAACATCTTATAAACCAACAGAAAATGAACAGCACAGCTGCCACTGAAATGTTCCACCCAAACCACTTTCTTACTAACCACCTAATGAAAATAGCAGCCCCATGAGGTCCTAGCTGGAGTCACTCAGTCCTGTTTAGAAGCTCTGTTTCAGCTGATAAACAGAATGTGCTTGAGCAAATTATTTTTGGCTGAGGAGTAGAAACCCCATAAGCTGTTGCACTGGCACATTGTCGGCAGGGATTTGTTGGCTGAAAGAAAGTCAATAAGGCATTTCACCAAATATTGCTGTACAGTGTCTAAGGACCAAATCTGGAGATGTGCGGATGGCTGTAGGTGGCTACCATCTTACCATGAACAGTACAGTCTTAAAGTGTACCTGAGGTGACATGTGACATGATAAGATAGACATACTGTAAGTTCAGTGCCAAGCACACAAATAAATAGGGTGTGTTCCTTTATTGTTTTCTTTTTCTGCCTGAAAGAGTTCAAGTATGCAAGTGACAGTTTTCTCTCCAGTTGGACCATAGCGTAACCCTCACTGATAAGGAATTACAACCATAAAACTCTTCCCTGGCAGAGAATAGCTTCTGAGTGCTGATAATAGATAACAAAAAAAGTCAATAGTTCTGTAACGATCGGTGAAGCACAGAGAGGATCTGATTACCGGTGATCTGCAGTATCACGGGGAATACAGATGTATACCAGATTATAAGTGATCTGCAGTATCACCGATAATCCGATATACCAGCTAACCTCTGTTCACCTGAGTAGAGTGTAGTGTTGGGTGTGACAGTAACACTTAGAGGACTAGGCCTCAGTGCAGTAAGGAGTACTGCACGGATACCTTCCGCAGACCCGGACTCTCCAAGACGGGAGGAGTCGGGCTGCCAGCAGGAAGGATTGTCTGAAAGTAACCCTCAGGAGGAAGGGTCGCTAACAGAGCGAGGAACCGCCTCTAACGGTAAGGTCGGTTCTCGAGGTTGGACAAGCCAGGTCGTACACACACGGACAGATACAGTACAAGATCAGGAGACAAAGGCGGAGTCTAAGTACAGGCAGGGTTCGGCAACGGGGTATCAGATATATCGAGGTACAAAATCAGGAGGCAGAAGCAGAGTCTAGGGACGAGCCGGGGTTCGGCAACAGAGTATCAGAAATATCGAGGTGCAAGATCAGAGTTCAGGAGGATAGTCAGGCAAGCAGGAAGTCATAACAGATAATCACAATCAAACTAGTACTTTAAGCTATCAACAGAATCTAGCTAAGTGTAGGATTACAGCTCCAGCTGGTCCCGGCACACTTGCGGATCTGACTACGGATCTGGGTGCTCCCACGTATGTGATCGCAACGCCAGACACCAGGGGAATTACCAGCTAGCAGTATATATACACATGTACCTCTCCAGCACCTCCCACGGTGCTGGACCAATGAGTAGTGGAGCTAGAGTCAGCTGACCAGCCTGGTCAGCTGACTACTTCTGGCTGTCATATAAACCCTGCCTGAGTGCGCGCGCGTGCGTCACTCTAAATCTAGAGGGACTACGTGTCCCAGCCACACCAGCCCCGCTCTGCGGTACCTCCACAGCGGGGGCATGCGCGCTAACCGACGCGTCCGACGCGGCGGTTTCTCCGCGCTCCGTTGAGCCCTGCACGGAGACAGCCGCCTCATACTGAGAGGAGGCGGCTGCCTCTCCATGTGTGGCGCCACTATGCGCGGAAAGAGCCGCCTGCCGCTGGCTCATGGCGGCGGCTCTTCCGCGTTTTCTCACAAGTTCATAGATTTTAGCTCTAGGACACGTGAAAGACTGTCATGAAGCTCAGACAATAAAACATAACTACTTTTTAGGTTTTTAAACATAAAATAAAATGGTAGGATATCTAAAAATGTCATTTTTAGGAGTAGAAAAATAGACATTTTAATAAATAATACAAATAAAAAATAACAGACACAATTGTTTATCAGTTCATTTTCAACTCAGATTCACTTTAACTAACCACTTACCCTCCCCCCGGGACGAGTATCTACGTCCCTGTAAATCACCACTAGAGCTTGCAGGGAGATAATTACTCGTCTTTTGCAGATCGCTCCTGCGGTCCTTTTCACTGCCTCATCTGCATAGCTAAAGCACTGGATTACTAACTCTTGCAGTGAACAAAATAAAAAGCGAATACAGCAAGTTCGAAATAGAGTTGTTTGTTTTTGTGCCCAAATTTATCTCATCATGGCCAATGCAAGTACTCTTTATCTGCATACCCTATATATGCAAGCACATACAAGCTGGTAGCCTAATCACTATAATTTGTAACCCTCAGGTGAGAGATGGAGTCAGCTAATGAAACTGAGATGAGGCGCTGGATTTACCCAAAGCCAAAGCAGCGCCAGAAGAAGTGTGAGAATGACGGGATGAGGTCTCTTGCTGGGACTCCGATGCTGCTCTACACTCAGAGGGCCCAAGACCAAGGACTGAGAAAGAAAGCTGTGTCTCAGGATAACATTAAAATAAGAAGTCATTCTCAGCCTAATGCGGCAGAATGCAGATCGGTGGATCCAGATCTGGATCTCCATCCAAACCCCAGTCGATGCTTTTCTGCAGAAGAAGCAACACAAGTCATCAGGTCTATCTTAGAGGAAGAGTTGAAGGACTGCAGTTATGATGCCACCACAAGCCAGCATAGAGCAATGCAGCTTGCAGAGCTGGTAAAGGCAGCCGTGAGAGAACTCGGTTATGAGCGCTACAAGCTGGTGTGTTTTGTGGTGATAGGCCCGGTCTCCGGAGGAACTGTATGCTGCTGTAGCAGAAGTGTATGGAGTCCAAATTCAGACACATATGCAGAATACCTATTCCAGAATCACTCCCTCTTCGCACTGTGTGTTGTGTATGCTGGTTACTATGAATGACGAGTTCTGTAGACATCATTACAGAAAGCAACACATAAAGGGGTCCATACAATACAACATATAAATAGACCTGCTATTTAACTAATAGGCAGAAATGCAAACCAGGGGAATTTAAAAGATGACATAATTTTCCACATTACACATGTCTTTCTAGATACATGCACTCTCCATGGGGCTGACAAACTAAACTCCTGTACAGTCTCATTATGGGTGTATGCACTAAACTGTATTAAGCTGAATAACATGCGTAAAGTCTTACCACACGATGAGTAGAGCAGAATGCAATACACTACATGCAATGCATTACCCTCTACTTATTATGCATAAGATTCTGTGCATCAGCATCTGCTTAACGCAGTTTAGTACATACGGCCCTTGGACTCAATTTTGCTGACATAATCTTATGATTTATAAACAACTGACAACCATGAGAAATTATGTCATGTGTTATTAATGAAAGATTAATGCCAGCTTTACATTTGCTATTATACAAGCCTGATTTAAGATCTGCTTCAAGTAGGCATCCACTGATGTTGCATAATTAAGATAGGTGGCAAAGTCTCACCCACACAAAGGACTGCACTTACCTCTGGTTGGCATGAAGCTTTCGGATACCTCCTGGTTTATTGGAAGTCTCAGTAATGTCAACGGTTTCCTCCTGTCTCAGGTTTACTTTAAAGTGTACCTGTGGCAAACTTTACTTGAACTGAGGCCATACACTTGTAGCAATGTATGAACAGACACTTACTGTTGAGTCTGTTTTCATCTCATACCCTCTATTGGCCCGTTATTCATCCTGTTCTTCTCTCTGATCCCAGTGGGAGGTGTTCCTCAGAAAACAAAAGAGCTGCACATGGTCCCTCTTTACAGTTCCCCTCTGTCTGGCCACACTTCCGCACCCTTATTACTCAGAGCTGCTAGAGAACAAGCAGACAGCAAGGACAGAGAGAACAAGCAGACAGCAAGGACAGAGAGAACAAGCAGACAGGAAGGACAGAGGAATGACCCAGAACTACAAGAGGGGCTAGCATCGTTTTGGGAAAAAATATTGAACGTATAAAACATTAAAATTTGATAATGTAGTCCAATCCATAAATGTTATTAAGTCAGCCCCTAGATAAAACATGGATAGAGAGATCACTGAGAAGAAATCCTTTCTTATTTTCTGATTGGATAACATAGAAAGTATACTGAAAGTATAGCCATTGGTCCTTTGTCTTCTGTGTGTTGCATCCTCCAAATATCTGTAATAGTCCATAAGGATTCACATAATGTTTTTATAAAATTTCCATTAAAATGACAGCATAGAAATTGCTGGGTCTAATGTGATGCACAGCGTTTCGGAAACTTAGACCTTTTTCCATCAGTGTGCCTGTAGCAGTTTTAAAAAGGACCAAGTGTCTGCAACGGTGTACATCATGTTAGACCCAGCACTTTTTATGCTATCATATTAATGGAAATTTAACCAAAGCATTTTTTAGAAGATGGTGCAGAACTTTATAGACTATTAAGGAATGAATTGCCTGTGACTGCAGGGACAGGATCCCTTGCACATTGACTCCCATTGTTGCTGGTTTGCTTACGTTATATCCTCCAGATATCTTAACATGTAGTCTTGGTTTAATTGTTTGTGTGCAAGTTGAAGTGAAGCATGGTCTGTAAGAAAGGAGTATCACAGTAGGTCAGCCTATACATATCCCACAAATAACAGTTAGGTAGCTTGTCCCCCAAGATGTAACCAGACAGCAGAAAGTTCCCCCAAATAAAAACTAGTATTCTGTATGGAGAACACCAAGGATGTTATAGAGCAGCCCCCGCAGTACAAGGCGCCCATGGCATATGTCATACCAGCACCCCTGTAGATACGTCTCTGAGTGTAACCTATATCTTCTTCCTTCCCTCATTATTTTATATCATAGCAGTAATGATCTATGGTATGCCAAATGAGTGGCAGAGAGACAGAGTTGTATAATTATTTCACAGATAGCATCTGAGAAAAATTATCTCAGAGAACACCTGTTTGGACTTTTTTTTTTTTTTTTACATAATTCTGTTATTGTAACAATGGAATGTTACTATGTTACTATGAATGTGTACACTAGTGTAATAGTGGCGGTAACACAATTAAAGTTCACAATGAATAAAATTCTAGGTATAATATTATTGTGTATTATTTATCCTTACAGAGAGAGATGGAAAAAACCAAAAACTTTACTTGTGGCAAGTCCCAAAGGGCAAAATATAATATTATTTTTGAAACAATGATATGTAATAAGTATGTGCTTGGAATAGATGTACCACATTTGTGTATCCAATTTAGGAATAATCACAAAAAAAGGATCCAATGAAACAAAAATTGGGTTGAAAAAAAAATCCTAAGGAAAAAAATGTCTTTTGGTTCAATCGGAAAGTAAGTTTATATAAAAAGAGCAGCCTTTTTTTGCAAGCATTATTGGGAATAATTCCAAAATGATATACAACAAGTCATTGCAACATGTGAGGATAGTGTTTGCCTAGTATGTGTACCCTAAAAGTCAGGAGACGTACCTGTTTCTGACTACTTTTGTGCCTTATAGCTTGGTCTTACATGCACAAACCTTTTCCCCATCAACTTTTCTCAAAACATGACATCTATTGCAATGATCACATTCTTCTTTATTACTATTGTCTTTTTCACTTCTACAACAAATAGTTTCTTTCATCTTGAATTTAGTCATACAATTTATTTGGTTGAAAGAAATTAATACAGCCTACACACACACCCCATTCAATTTCTGGACAAATTAATCTCATTTCCCTGATTTTTCAAATTGTTTCCAACCTTCCTGCTTGAGAATTCTCAAATAAAAAATGGAAATGCCAATTAAATTTCTTGAACAAACTAAAAAAAAAACACAATTTTTTTCACACAACCAATCATTTTTATTGAAATTTAGGGTTTTAGAAAAGATTGTATTTGTTACAAAGATAAGAATTGCTGTAGCAGTAATCATTTTAATTCTGCGTAGTTACCGTAGTCGCTATACTGTAGATGTGCTAAGAAAAACAAATTGCCAGCTCTAGTGTATTCCTGATTACTACAGAGTGGAAAGCAGTAATAAAATATAAGTCTGCTATGAGGTGATAAAACACATGTTTTCTGCTATAATGGGGGCACATGGTGATATGAAGTCACAGTGCTTTATAGGGCTTTGATTAAGTATCAGCAAGTGACGTCCCACCTGTCACCGTATCTGGCCGCGTGTTGTGACGGCTATTTTCAGCTGGTCACGTGTCACATTCAGATGATGGGTGACATTCCTTCATCCACACACTAAGCACAAGGTCTGCCGTGGCTGCAGAGAGTTCTCTATGTCTCTTGTCTGTGTGTAAAGAAACTGCATAGAAAATGTACCATCTGTCTCTCGCTGGACTGTATGGATCACCGGATTCTTTTCAGGAATATCATTGTTTATTTTTAATTTCCTAAATTCAGTAATTTGCCGTATTCTTTCATGGACCCGGCTGCATTACGTTCAGCAAGACACAGACATAAGACTATTTTGGGTAAGTTATGCTTTGCAAAGGTATGTTTGTACAGTATATAAGCTTGATTTACAAATAAAATAAGTAATTAGCTACAGCCACAGGTCTCCGTTAAATATTTTCTGCCAACAGCAGCCATGCATGGGCACAGATAGATTGGATTCATATAATTACCAGGGTATTTTTCTGCAGCAGGCATCATAAAAACTAACAGGTATACAAGTTTACATTTATACTTTGAGGGCCCTTTTACACTTGCAGGCTAAACCTGCATTGCATTACCCTATTTTGCCGCAAGGGACCACAAAAGTAATGGAAGTCTATGGAGACATTCACACTTACTGCGTTCCCTTGCTGGAAGTGTCAGTTCTGACGCAAGGCCAACATTGCGTTACCGCAAGGCACACTTAACACACGGTGCTTGGGGTAATGGTAGTCTTTCGGCAACTTATGTAGTGTAAACAATGGAGCGCAGTGTGGCCGCACAGACCGATAGGAACCCGAGTAACGTACTTCCAGCCCAGCAGGGAATACGTCAATGAGCGTGGGGTGGGGGGGAGGGGGGTGTGCAGCGGAGCTATTCATATGATCCTGTCGGCACACTCTGCCATAGGGTCATATGTTTGTCATTTTTTGCGTTGCGGTGGGATGTGGCAGCGGCATCGTATCCCCACCGCAACACAAAAAATAGATGTAAAACCGGCTTTAAAGGAGTTGTCAGGCAAACTATAGTAAAATGAGTGGTACTTACCGGGGCTTACTCCAGCTCCAAGCTCCCAGGATGTCCCTCGCCGCAGCTCTGCCCGCAACCGTTCGTCCCGGTCCCCGGCGATGACCTCAGAGCGACCTCCGGCGCTGTCAATCACCGCCACGTGGGCCAGAGTGGACTGCGCAGGCGCAGTAGCCCTGCGCTTGCGCAGTCCGCTTCGGCTCACGTGGCGGTGATTGACAGCGCTGCTCACGCAGGCGCAGTACAGAGCGACCTGGAGGTCGCTCTGACGTCACCGCCGGGGACCGGGACGGACCTGCGGCGAACGGCTGCAGGCAGAGCTGCGGCGAGGGACGTCCTGGAAAGCTTGGAGCTGGAGGAAGCCCCCGGTAAGTACCACTCATTTTATTATAGATTGCCTGATGACTCCTTTAAGGAAACCTAGAAAAATTGGAATGTTATAATTGTCATTGCTGAATTTCTTTTAAAACTTGATTGTTTCTTTATTATTATTTTTTTTTTCTATTTAAATTTTTATTGAAAAGGTTCAGCAGGTATACAGACTATTTTCAATAAACATTAAAGAATATGCGTTTGAGACACATAAGTCAAATTGTTGCAAATACAAACTGAGAAATAACATCCTACATTGCTATATATAGATTAGACCCGACCAATATCGGGAGGAACCTGAACTGAACCAGTTATAGTCTAATATAAATTCTACTGAGAATTGTGAGGGTTAACCAGAACTCGTCTCACAAAACCTATTTAAGTAAGAGGAAGGTAGAGAAGGAGTGGATAGAGGTAGAAAAGGACAGAAGAGGTACCGGTAAGTAGGAAGAAGGGAAAAGAGTAGAGGGGTCAATCATGAGGTAGACTAACAATGAGGAGCTCATAATCAGTTATTAGCAAAATGAAATCTCACCCCAGACCCTGTTAAATACATGCATTCTGTCTTGTAATTTAGCCGTAAGGAATTCCAGGTTATAGATATATTTTAATCTATTCTAAAGTTCTGAGATGGAAGGAGGTTAGGTGTCTTTCCAGTGTATGGATATTAGGCAACGAGAAGCTGTTAGAAAGTGATTTAATAGTCTTAAAGAAGAGCTTTTAGTTTTTGGCAATAGTTTGGCAAGCAAGCATATCCAGGGGTCCAAAGGAACTTGTTTCTTTATTATTTTCTGAATAACTGACCCAGAACAGGTATGCAGATCAGCAGGTGTTCTGACTCAAGTCTGACTCTGCTAGGTTCATGCTTGTTCCAGATGAGTGACTCGGAAACTACTTAAGCTAGAGAAACAGGCATTCGGTATCTTTTAATATGGAAGAGGTCAGGCCACTTATTCTTCTGAGTACTGGTTTATTTTAACTATGGCAAGTGAAGAAGGGCAATGAGATGCTACAAGTAAATCTAAGGCAAGCTGTATGCAGCTTGGAATTGAGTTAAGGTGCCCATTAACAGTACAATCCCCCATAAGATTGTTCGGATCAACTACCATTGATTCCACTACGAAAGATCTTTCTACCGATTGTTCTGATGATCATTCCGTCAATCTGAATTTCAGATCGATTGTATTAGTATGAATGGATTGCTTATCATTTTACCCTCCGTTGGTAGGCCCAAAGGTTTGTTTCCAATTGATCACAACGATCAGATTGGACCCTTTCTCTAACAAAGCTCCGCTCACCACTGACCTCCAGAGCAGGGAGTGGATCATGGTGGCCACATTTATATGATTCCCGTCAGGTGGGCCTTGTGGCCAGGGAGGTCTACACAGGGGGAGGAGGTGTTGAGGAGGCCTCTTCATAGTTTTGATGTCATTCACATGGTTTTACCTTCAGGGTCTGATCCTGCCTTTATGGCCATGGTAGGTGAAAATACTTCGTGGCTCAGATGCTGCTACCTGACGCTAGCATTTTAAGAGATTTTAAAATTATAGTCCCCTGGCTAATTATACTTAAAAGTAAAATATGAGTTTACAGTGGTCTGATGATCCATTAATGTTTAAAAAGGAAGACTGAGAATACAAGGGTGGTTTTATTGACAACTTCTTGTTTAGTGCAAGCACAGGTGGACTGTGTTCTGCATAGCTTTGTTCCTTACTGAAAGATATGTTTTAAGTAATGCATTATGTTTCCAGATGCATGCTGAGCAAAGATTAGGGCATGAAGAAGCAACATGACCGCCACAGTTTGTGTAGGGGCCATTTCTAGCATCCGAGCCTTATGGGAAGGCAGAATCCAGAAACACCAAGAAGAGCTGAAAGCCCAGAAAGAACACAGAGGAAAGAAGGCTGTGGGAGAGTGAGTGACCAAACTTCACTACCCCCCTAGCTGTATGGCCAGTGGTCAGTTGTGCACCCAGCATATGTACTTGCATGTCTGTGTGTAATGTGTGTACATAGAGATGTGAGTAGCTACTAACACAAGTGCACATTAAAGAATTACAGAAAGAAAATCTATGACATTGGGTGAATTGACGTATATTTTGTCCATTTATCCCCACTTTACAAATCTTCAACTGACAATTTCAGTTCACAGCATGTTTCTTCAGGGCCGGTGCTTCCATAGGGACAAACTAGCCCATTGTCCAAGGCCCAGAGGCAGCTGATGGTCCTGCCAGGTCTCCAACTGAGCTAATAGTGGTCCCCCAGAGCCCCTCCAGAGTACTCGCAGCAGAGCAAACTCACCCGTTCCTCCTTAAGTATGTAATTCTGCCTCCAACCTTGTAGAAACTTCTTCTCTGCAACCCACAGAGAAGAGGTTCCAGTGAGGATGGAGCCAGAAGGGAGCGTGCCAGTCGGACAGGTGAGTTCACTCTGCTGCGAGTACTCTGCAGGTGCCCCAGGGGAGCACAATTAGCTTCAGGGCTGTGGAGTCAGAGTAGGAGTCGAAGTCGAGGAGTCGGGGCAATTTTGGGTACCTGGAGTCGGAGTCGGTGGTTTTATAATCGGAGGAGTCGGGAGTCGGATGATTTTTGTACCAAATTCACAGCCCTGGTAAGTATTAGACTAAGGTGTCGGTGTTGAGGAGTCGAAGTTGGAGTCATTTCGGGCAGTGTTGCCAACCTTTCACGTTATTTTTTACTGACAAATACCTAAAAATTTACTGACAAAAGATTGTTTTTACTGACAAAATCCCCTGCGCTTAAAAATGGGCGTGGTCACGCAACATAATGTGGGTGTGGTCATGGGAGGGGGCCAAATATACATGATTTTAGTAGTGCTGTAAAAGATCTGCCGGGGAAGTTTGAGTTCTGCCATAGTGTTTCCCCCCCTTCCCCCAAAATACATGTAATCTTACAGCATTTCACCAAAAATCCATGTAAAAATACAGATAATATGGCAGTGGTTCCCTAAAAATAGATGTAATCTGGCAGCAGCGATTCCCCAACATACACATAATCTGGCAGCAGTTTCCTAAAATACACTTAATCTGACAGCAGTGGTTCCCCAAAAATAGGTAGCCTTAGGTCTATAGGTGTCCCCAGAATAGATGGCCAGCGGTATAGATGTCCCCAGAATAGGTGACCAGCGGTATAGATGTCCCCAGAACAGGTAGCCAGGGGTAGAGATGTCCCCAGAACAGGTAGCCAGGGGTAGAGATGTCCCCAGAACAGGTAGCCAGGGGTATATGTGCCCAGTATATGTAGTCAGGGGGTATATGTGCCCAGTATATGTAGCCAGGGGTATATGTGCCCAGTATATGTAGCAAGGGGTATATGTGCCCAGTATATGTAGCCAAGGGTATATGTGCCCAGTATATGTAGCCAGGGGTATATGTGCCCAGTATATGTAGCCACTAGCCAGAGGTATATGTCCCCAGTATATGTAGCCAGAGGTATATGTCCCCAGTATATGTAGGCAGGGGTATATGTCCCCAGTATATGTAGGCAGGTGTATATGTAGTCGGGGGTATATGTCCCCATTATATGTAGGCAGGGGTATATGTCCCCAGAATAGGTAGCCAGGTGTGCCCTCAGCAGGAGGGGAGCAGCGCAGAGAAGAGGGAGAGCTGTGGGCACAGTGGGGAAGAGGGGCCATCTTTCCCCCCTTCCCTCACCTTAGGGCTCTCCCTCCCTCGCTCGCTCTCCTCTCCAGAACTAAGTGTTGTGCGGTGACTGGCAGCGGGCGGAACTTACCTCCGTCTCGTTGCAGGCACGGGATGCTCTAATGGATTTGCCGCTAGTCTGGTCCAGACCAGAGCAGTGGCACCAGAACTTCCGGCGCTTGGAGCGAGACGGAGGTAATTCCGCCCGCTGTCAGCCGCCACACAACACTTAGTTCTGGAGGGGAGAGCGAGGGAGGGAGAGCCCTAAGGTGAGGGAAGGAGGGGGAGACGTCCCCCCTTCCCCACTGTGCCCACAGCTCTCCCTCTTCTCTGCGCTGCTCTCCTCTTCCTAACAGGGCGGCTGATTGCCCGCCCTTACGGACGCTGCTGAATTCCTTACGGAATTCACAGGTAGCTAAATTTGTAAAAAACTTTACGGTATGCCCGTAAATTTACGAGCGGTTGGCAACACTGATTTTGGGTACCTGGAATCGAAGTTGGAGTCGGTGGTTTCATAAATTGAGGAGTTGGATCATTTTTGTACTGACTCCACATCTCTGATTAGCTTGGAAGGGGGGGGGGGACCTGAGGGGCCAATCAGTGGGGTCTGGGGGTCCCAAGGGGACAATGCTATCTGGGGGATGGAGTACAAAAAGATCACCTGATACTGCACTCAGGCGGGGGGTACTGTTTTATTTGAAAGGGTTGCGGGTCAGGAGGACCACCGTGTCATTTTTGCCCAAGGCCCCATGTTAGCTGTGTTTCCCACCCCGCCTTTATTATCTTACACTTATTTAAAATTTGTGACATAATCAATCCACTCTAACTTCGGTGAAATGAGAATAGCATCGCAATTGCTTAAAAAATGCTGCATGCAGTGTGTTTGCAAAAATTGCTAATGCTACAGTATAAATAATCCCATGGAGATGCATTGTGCATCATACTTTGCTGATCGCCTGCAATCAGCAAATCAATGCAAAATGCCTGCAAAGCTAATAAAGCTAATAGAAAAGGTGCTTGTGCTAAACTATTCTGCTTTCACAGAATATCTAATGTGTGGGAAAGCCGCATCCATTTGTCAAGGCTGAAGGAAAGGATTTTTAATGAGGATGGAAGGCTGATCCTCAGGATTGAAAAGGAAGAGTGGAAGGTACTTCATCTTCATGCAAAAGTGAGGCTGTATGTGTCATAAAAAAGGAAGAATACATCAATAGATCTGATTTTACAGGAAGGTGCACTTTTGCTGCAAAATGAACAAGGATCATCACCACACACATCCTTTTTAAATCTGAAGTATTTAAAATGATCTTTTTTCTTTAAAAGCAACCTAATGTGACACTGAGGCTATCAGTTTTACTTACCTGGGGATTCTTCCAGCCCCCTGTAATTGTCCTGGTCACTAGCTGTCTTTCCGCTTTTCTCCATTCAGCCACTGTGCCCGCCCAAAAGCAGGGCCGGCCTTAGGTTTCACGGCGACCTGAGCAAAACCTGATTTTTGTGCCCCCCATTCATCCTCTTCGCGCGTGCGCGCACCCGTGCAAACACAGGCCCATATGTAATTCACCTTTTCTCCTAAGTTATCTCCTAGGACAGTGGTTCCAACCTTTTTGATGTTGTGACACATCACGCCAAATGCTCAGATCTCCGTGACACATCACATATGTATAATAGAATAAATACTATTATGGAGTGTGGATTATCCTGAATATACTTAAAAATAAAGGCTAGAACCTCTCAAGAATATTAATAAAAGCAATCAGAGGGAGAGTTAGCTGCTCCCCCCCCCCATTTAGAATGATAGCACAGCACCGACAATTTGCACCACGCGTTATAGCCGCAGTGCACCCACTACCCGCACCCCCCCCCCCCCCCCCCCAAAAAAAAAACACCCTCAGACTCAGTATAGCCAGGTATAGGTGCACCCAGTATAGGATCTCATGTGTAGGTACCCTCAATATAGATTGCCAAGCATAGGTGCCCCCAGTATAGGAAGTCAGTTGAAGGTCTCCATTGCCCCCATAGGTAGCCAGGCGTAGGTGCCTCCAGCATAGGTAGCCAGGTGTTGGTGCCCTCAGTAGAGGTAGCCAGCTATAGGTGCCCCCAGTATAGGAAATCAGGTGTAGGCGCCCTGAGCGACTGCTCCGGTCAAAGGCCAGCTATGCCCAAAAGCTGCAGGTGTGGTCCGGCCATGCGCATGCCTCAATCACACGCCCATGAGAGGGAGCAATCTGCGCTTGCAGTTGCACTCCCAGTCACATTTCAGATGGGTACAGTGGCTGAAGGGAGAGGATCGGAAAGACAACGAGGAACCTAGATGACTAACGGGGGCTGGAAGAACTCCTAGGTAAGTTAAACAGGCCAACCTAATTTCATGCTAGGTACCCTTCAGAAGTACAACCAGCTAAGAATTTCCCAAAAATGACAGTAAGGTCAAGCTGCACATCTTTGCAACCATGGTAAGTTTGCTTGGAGTACTGTTCTCCTGAATCAGGGAGAATAGTTGTAAGATATTCAATAATATTGGATCTTATGTTATCAATAGGATCCGTTCACATTGCTCAGTTAGAATGGATCCACGTGACATGTTCTAAATGAACAGACTGCAAGTTTGGGGAGGCTGAAATAATTCCAAAGTAAACTAACAGAATGGATTGAAAATCAATGCCCAACAAAAGCGGATTCGTTTCACTGATCAGTTTTTACACAGATCAGTTTTTGATCTGTCCAGTGTGAACTTGGCCTTAAATTGTACCCGAGATGAGACATGATGAGACAGACATGTTTTATATACAGTGGCAAGCATACAGACACTTAGGCTTTGTTCACATTAGAGGCATTTTTCGAAAAATGTAAGTGCGGGCGTTTTTTCAAAAACGCACAGAAAGCGGTTACACTATGTTGTGCTATGGTGTAGTTCAGACTAAAACGTTCCATGCGCTGTCAGTTTTCAAAAGCGGTGCTTGAGCCATTTTAGGGCGTTTTTGCTATAATGGGAGGTATAGGAAAAACGCAAAACGCTCACAAAACCACTTTGTGGAGTGATTGCATTTGCGTTTTTAAGAATAAATAAATTGTATTTATTCTTTTCCGGATCAAAGAGTTCACTTCCTGACTTGCGTAAGGGAGTGAATTACCAAAACGCTCAGGAAAAACGCGAACCCCAAAAAAACGTCTGCCCAAGCACCGGGAATCGGAAAGGAAAAAAACACCTCAAAATAAGGCCACCGCGGATGGACACACGAGCCGAATGCAATGTGAACAAGGCCTTATGCTGTGCTCCTTATCTTTTTTTTCCCTGCCTGAAAGAGTTAATATTCAGCTATGGAACTGACCATTTTTCTCCAGTGGGGACTCAGTGGGCTCACTGATAACAAATTACAGTTATAAAACACAGCACAAACACAGCACACAAGTGATTTTCCCCCCTCGCCATTTTCTCCCCACCAACAGAGCTTTCTGTTGGTGGGGTCTGATCGCTCCCCCATGTTTTTTTTTACAAATATTTATTTTTTTTTATTTTATAAAAAACCCTATTTCATTAAAGATTTTCCCTATCCCCCCGCCAGCTTATCACAGCGATCGGCTGTGATTGGCTTCAGCCTATCACTGCCGATCGCTTTTAAGTCCCCCAGGGGGAGAGCCGTGTCACACGGCTGCCCCCAGTACAGCGCTGCTGCTGATCGCAGCGCTGCACTGATGTAAACACGGCGGTTTCACTGTGTAGCAGTCTACCGAACGGCGATTGCCGCTCGGAGACTAAAGCTCAGCTCCGCCCCTCAAGTAGGAGATGCGCGCGCAGCCTTCGAGCGATCTCCTGCGAACTGCTGCCCCAGGACTTTACCCCGATCGGCGTTAGGCGGTCCTGGGGCTGCCGCCGTGGCCACGCCCATCGGCGTGATGCGGTTGGCAAGCAGTTAAAGTGAACCCAAGGTCGATCTTGGGGGGGCAGATGGGACATAGAGCCATGTTCTCTGCCTAATGACATGGCTCTGTATGCCCCAACCGCCACACTCTGCCCCCCCCCACCGCCGCACTATAGCCCAGAGGTAAACAGAGGGTGGAGGAATTCCATTTAAGACACCCGCCAGGGGCATACTTACAGGATTTCCTGACCAGCCATTGGGCAGCTCTCTCCCCAAGCCGCGCCTCCTGCTGCTCCCCAGCCTCCCTGCACACTATGAGAGTCAACACAGTCTCTCAGCGCAGTGTCGTGACCCAAGCGTCACGCAAGTGAAAGTGGGCCACAGGAGAGGTGGTGAGTGGTGGTTTTTGCGGCTACCTGATAGGCTCAGTGCTGCGGATCAGGTAGCCTACTTTTTTTTATTTTTTGAGCCCACCTCGGGATCTCTTTAAGCATTTGTGTACTTATGCTAAAAGGAAACTGGGACGAAAAAAAAACCCTGATGAGATAAACAATTGTATCTATTCTCCTATGCCTAAAAATGACTTTTTGTTTTATTTTAGATATCTCACAATTTTACTTAAAGTTTAAAAAGTAGAGGTTTTCGTTGTCTTTGCTCAATGAAAGTCTTTTTGTGTCCCGGCTAAAATATATCAACCACTGAACTTTTTTTTTTATCTTTTCCCTGCACTCAAAAGCTGTTCTCTGACAGGAAACAGCTTTATGGCTCTATTTCCTTGTCAATGTGGGTAACGCTATAGTCCGAATGGGGAGAAACATGTAATTTCCATACCTGAATGTTTACAGGAATCCCGAGGTGAAAGGTATATGGAGACTGTCATGTTCTTTTCCTTTTAAGCGATACCTGTTGCCTGGCTTTCCTACTGATCCTCTGCCTCTAATACTTTTAGCCATAGACGCTGAACAAACATGCAGCAGATCAGGTACTCTGACTCAGGTTTTACTGGATTAGCCATATGCGTGTTTCCGGGTTTTGACTCAGAAACTACTTATGACAGATCAACAGGGCTGCCAGACAACTGGCATTGTTTACAAACAGGGTTCTAGTCCTGGGAAAATAAGTGAGTGGACTCACTTGGAAAACCCCTGCGTGCCCATGTGCCCAGTATATATAGGCAGAGGTATATGTGTCCAGTATATGTAGCCAGTGGGATATGTGCCCAGTATACATAGGCAGAGGTATATGTGCCCAGTATATATAGTCAGTGGGATATGTGCCCAGTATATATAGGCAGAGGTATATGTGCCCAGTATATATAGCCAGTGGGATATGTGCCCAGTATATATAGGCAGAGGTATATGTGCCAGTATATATAGGCAAAGGTATAGGTGCCAGTATATATAGCCAGTGGGATATGTGCCCAGTATAGATAGGCAGAGGTATATGTGCCCAGTATATATAGGCAGAGGTATATGTGCCAGTATATATAGGCAGAGGTATAGGTGCCAGTATATATAGCCAGTGGGATATGTGCCCAGTATATATAGGCAGAGGTATATGTGCCAGTATATATAGGCAGGGGAATATGTGCCCAGTATATATAGCCAGTGGGATATGTGCCCAGTATATATAATCTGGCAGCAGTGGTCCCCCAAACATACACAATCTGGCAGCAGTTCCCCAAAATACACGTAATCTGGCAGCAGCCGTTCCCCTAACATACACATTATCTGGCAGCTGTTACCCAAAATACATAACAGCGGTTCCACAAAATGCAGCAGTTCCCCCAAAATAGGTACCCCCAGCATAGGTAGTCAGGTCTATATGTGTCCCCAGTATAAGTAGCCATGAGTATAGTAGTCCCAGTATATGTAGCCAGAGGTATATGTGCCCAGTATATGTAGCCAGGGGTATATGTGCCCAGTATATGTAGCCAGTGGGATATGTCCCCAGTATATGTAGGCAGAGGTATATGTCCCCAGTATATATAGGCAGAGGTATATTTGCCCAGTATATATAGGCAGAGGTATATGTGCCCAGTATATGTAGCCAGTGGGATATGTGCCCAGTATATATAGGCAGGGGTATATGTGCCCAGTATATATAGCCAGTGGGATATGTGCCCAGTATATATAGCCAGTGGGATATGTGCCCAGTATATATAGGCAGAGGTATATGTAGCCAGTGGGATATGTGCCATATAGGCAAAGGTATATGTGCCAGTATATATAGCCAGTGGGATATGTGCCCAGTATATATAGGCAGAGGTATATGTGCCAGTATATATAGGCAGGGGTATATGTGCCCAGTATATATAGCCAGTGGGATATGTGCCCAGTATATATAGCCAATGGGATATGTGCCCAGTATATATAGGCAGAGGTATATGTGCCAGTATATATAGGCAGAGGTATAGGTGCCAGTATATATAGCCAGTGGGATATGTGCCCAGTATATATAGGCAGAGGTATATGTGCCAGTATATATAGGCAGGGGAATATGTGCCCAGTATATATAGCCAGTGGGATATGTGCCCAGTATATATAATCTGGCAGCAGTGGTCCCCCAAACATACACAATCTGGCAGCAGTTCCCCAAAATACACGTAATCTGGCAGCAGCCGTTCCCCTAACATACACATTATCTGGCAGCTGTTACCCAAAATACATAACAGCGGTTCCACAAAATGCAGCAGTTCCCCCAAAATAGGTACCCCCAGCATAGGTAGTCAGGTCTATATGTGTCCCCAGTATAAGTAGCCATGAGTATAGTAGTCCCAGTATATGTAGCCAGAGGTATATGTGCCCAGTATATGTAGCCAGGGGTATATGTGCCCAGTATATGTAGCCAGTGGGATATGTCCCCAGTATATGTAGGCAGAGGTATATGTCCCCAGTATATATAGGCAGAGGTATATTTGCCCAGTATATATAGGCAGAGGTATATGTGCCCAGTATATGTAGCCAGTGGGATATGTGCCCAGTATATATAGGCAGGGGTATATGTGCCCAGTATATATAGCCAGTGGGATATGTGCCCAGTATATATAGCCAGTGGAATATGTGCCCAGTATATATAGGCAGAGGTATATGTAGCCAGTGGGATATGTGCCATATAGGCAAAGGTATATGTGCCAGTATATATAGCCAGTGGGATATGTGCCCAGTATATATAGGCAGAGGTATATGTGCCAGTATATATAGGCAGGGGTATATGTGCCCAGTATATATAGCCAGTGGGATATGTGCCCAGTATATATAGCCAATGGGATATGTGCCCAGTATATATAGGCAGAGGTATATGTGCCCAGTATATGTAGCCAGTGGGATATGTACCCAGTATATGTAGGCAGGGGTATATGTGCCCAGGTAGCCATGTGTGCCCCCAGCAGAAGGGGAGCAGTGCAGAGAAGGCGAGCTATGGGGACAGCGGGGACGGTCTGACGTCTCCCCCCCTTCCCTCACCTGTCAGTGTCGGGCCAGCGGCGAAAGTGGGCGGAGACTTACCGCGTTCCAGTCGCAAGGGACGCTCTGCTCTGTGTGCGGCTACTCTGGTCTTCTAGCCGCACACAGAACGAAGCGTCCATTGCGGCTGGAAGAAGGCGGTAAATCTCCGCCCATTTTCGCCGCCGGCCCGACACTTGAAAACACCGGAGGGGAGAGGCAGGAAGGGGAGCACGAAGGTGAGGGTGTCCCCATAGCTCGCCTTCTCTGCGCTGCTCCCTTCCACACAAGCCAGGGTGGACGGCGTTCACTCTGTGGAAAAAGTAAGTGGACGCCGTCCACCCGCGTACACGCAGGACTCGACCCCAGTTTACAAGGCAATAAATATGGCAGCCTCCATATCCCTCACGTTGGATTCCCTTTAACATTTTCAGATAAAAAAGAAAGGAATACAGCCTGGTTATGTGTATGTTTGGCACTGTACATACACATCTATTTCATCATGTCACCCCAGGTACACTCTAAAGCCCCAATTCATCCTCCCATTTTTAAATGGATATGATAGTAGATTTGAATTGATTAGCAATGCACAAAGTTTTGTGCTCTGCACTTTTTGCAATAAATATATTTAAATACCTGACTGGCTCACTCCATATCCTTTCCAGATGATAAAGTAATTTTTATTGGAGAGCTGTCCAAGCACCTCCCTAATCTCATATCAGCCACATTAGATGGCAGGTGTGGCTTAGGGCCTGCATACACATGCGCATTGCTGAGCTGATTTCAGATAAGAGTATCAGCGTGTAATATTCAGGGACATCACAGAGAGCACTATCTGAGCAGTAATGCATTTCAATAATGCATTGTTGCATGAATTACTGAGTGCAAAGCAGTGCTATCCCATTCAGTATAATGTATGGGGTCAGTGCAGCAACACAGATGCTGTGCATTTCTGCATAATTAAAGGAACACTATGAATGCCCAAGTGTTCAAAAAATGACAATATACAAATAATGTCTAAGTAGCTGTGTAAAGATTTTCCTATATTTCATGTTAAATATCAGAGGCAAATGCTGTAATTCATTGTGTGTAGATTTTAGCTACACACACACCATTACAAATGTTTATGTTGCACATAAGATACATTTTCACACACACACACACATACACACACAGTTAACAGATGCACTGTGAGGGAATTCCCCCTCATGGCTCAGTCTGCTGTCAGAAAAGTGTGAAAGGAATTAGGTAACAGTAAACAAAGAGATAAGAATTCAAATGTATACACCAGTACTTAGCAGCACTTCCCCAAAATTTCCTGTCTCAATTGAAAAAAAAATGTTATTCGATAGTGTTGCTTTAAAGAGACTCTGTAACAAAAATGTCATCCTTTTTTCTACCATCCTACAAGTTCCTAAACCTATTCTAATGTGCTCTGGCTTACTGCAGCACTTTCTACTATCACTGTCTCTGTAATAAGTCAATGTATCTTTCCCGTCGGACTTGTCGCCCTGTGTCTGGAAGGCTGCCAACTCTTCCATGCTGATCTGTTATGCACGCCCGTCTCCAGGCCCCTCTATGCACACTCCAGTGTGTGTGTTATTTACATAAGCCAGCAGCATCTCTGCTCTCTTATCAGTGAAAGAAGAGAGCTGGATAAAAACCCTGCTGTTAGACTGTGAAAGGAGCTGGCTGACACATACTGAGGAATTACAGACACAGGCAGAGCTGTCTGCAGGAAGAAACGATCAGCCTGTCACTAGTATTCAGTGGGTGAGAGCTGCAGGGGGACAGAAGGTAAACACACAAATGATCTCTTGAGATTGTGTATGGATGTATTTTCTATGTGTGGACATACTTTACATCAACCTACTTCCTGTTTTGGTGGCTATTTTATTTGTTTATAAACAAACTTTTTAAAACTGTTTTTGACTACTTTTAATGCGGCGAGGAGCGGCAAAATTGTGACATAGGGTAATAGGAGATGTCCCCTAACGCACTGGTATGTTTATTTTTGTGCAATTTTAACAATACAGATTCTCTTTAAAGGACTTACGAGGCCTGATTTTAAAAAAATAAACAAAAAAAGTTAGATACCTGTGTGTT
Organism: Hyperolius riggenbachi; assembly: GCF_040937935.1. Lineage (NCBI taxonomy): Eukaryota > Metazoa > Chordata > Amphibia > Anura > Hyperoliidae > Hyperolius > Hyperolius riggenbachi. Next base: position 138,141,081 of record NC_090651.1, on the reverse strand, counting down.
TTTGTAAGGCACGGAGGACGCCGTCCGCGCCCTCCGTGCCGTTCCGCCGGGTCCCCGCTGCTGAATATCCCCCCGAACGACCCCCGACTGCACGGCCCGGGCTCTCCAGCCTTCACCAAGATGGCCACCGGAGCTGGCCGCGGCTGCGCAGTCCGCATAGCCGCGAGTGCGGCTGCGCAGCTTTAAGGATAACCCCCCGATCCACGTAACAGTAGCGTGGATCGGGGAGTTGGCCTTAGAGCTGCGCAGCCGCACTCGCGGCTATGCGGACTGCGCAGCCGCGGCCAGCTCCGGCGGCCATCTTGGTGAAGGCTGGAGAGCCCGACCCGGGCCGTGCGGTCGGGGGTCGTTCGGGGGGATATTCAGCAGCGGGGACCCGGCGTAACGGCACGGAGGGCGCGGACGGCGTCCTCCGTGCCTTACAAAAACACACAGGTATCTAACTTTTTTTATTTTTTTAAAATCAGGCCTCGTAAGTCCTTTAAGCAACTGGGATTTTTAAGCGGATACATTCTGCTCACTTTCAGTTTTTAGGAATATAATCAACTCCAAATGTGAAATATTCAATGAATTGAAGCTCTGATGGCAGCCAATCTTATTTTCCCATTATTTTTGTGTCCCCACTTTGCTGCAGACGCTACCTGCATGCCTAGTAAAACTATCACAACTCCAAGAATGGCAGCTGCACCGCACTGGACTGACCACTATACCCACATTCATTGGAAACTTCACTAACCTTTTGGTCCTGGACTTATCCCGTAATGCCATCACTGCTATTCCAAGAGAGATCGGTGAGTTCATCATCCATGGTCTTTATCTTGCGCAACCATGTACAATGAAGTAATACATAGTTTACACCGAATGATCAACATGCTCTTGTGTATATGTGGGTGTACTTATGCCTAGTATGCTACATTTGTTTTGTGCTGTACAATATAGTGCAAATAATTTTTTCTGTACCAACCTGTTGTTTTTGGAGGCAGGTACACTAAAGAAAGGTTCGGCAGGAAAAGAGCACATAGGACAACATGGACACCACCTTGGCTACAATTCACAAAGCATTGCAGCATGCAGTGATGCAGAAAACAGCTGATTTTAAAACAGATTTAGTGAAAGGTCAATTCACTAAGGCTGTTACCGCATGACAAGCTGAAATTTCCAAACGCTGAATTAAATTACTGACTTGTGTGGTAAATACCTCAACACATCAGTAGATATCAATTCACAAAGGTTAGACCATGCAGTAAAGCTAAGAGAGATGTTCGGTATTCACCTCCAGCTCTGATCTGTCGGAAGCTAGCAAATAGCATGCAGTAGCAGTGACAGACAGCAGAGAGGCAATAAGAAGAGCCTCCCCCTGCTGCTTCTCACCCCATTTGATTCTATGCACTTGCAGGTGGGACTTCAGATGGGCAGAACAGGGGAAGGAGACATGCAAAGAGGCTTTTCTGCATCACTTTAGATGTGGAGATCTATACAGTGATATACAGAAAGTGTGATATACAGAAAAGTGGCCCCTCGTGTCATGTAAGCACATCTAAAGTGATGCAGGAAGCCATTTCCTCTCTAACAAGCTGTCACAGGACACAGGCAGGCAGGCAGGCTAGTTCAGAATAGTCCACACAGACTGGTGCAGAAACTACTTAACTGGTGAGATTTCTACATACCAGGGCTGGTTGAGTTTTACACCTGTGAAAATCTTTGTATATTTGGAAAAAAAATTCTAAAATACTGAATGCTGTATTTTACCGACCTGATTTTTTTTTTTAATCAAACAGCCCTTTGTGAACCCTGGCCCTTGTGTTCTGATGAGCTTGTTACGGAATTGTACTTTATTTCCAAACCCTTCTAGGCAGACTCAACAAGCTTCGTGAACTTCTTCTCAGCTACAACCGGATTGTTGAGGTCCCTGTGGAGCTGAGCCAGTGTGAGAGTCTAGAGAGGTTGGAACTTGCTGTGAATAAAGACATTTCCCACCTACCTGATCAGGTGAGAGAAAAATAACTAAGCAAATGCTATCTGCATGCTGCAGTGCCATTCCCTGGGGTGATACATTTTTAATACACAGTTCACAAGGAATAGAAGGCAGCCATTATGACTGTAAAATCACAGCCAAAGGTAATAGTGTCAGTCTGTAGCAAGTGGAGTGAGGTAATTATGGATCTCAGCGTTCTGCAATAATACAGACGACACTGAGATTTTGTAAGATATGTCAGCAGGTATATCAGTGACAGGTATATGAGTAAGGCTTTGTTCAAATGTCCCGTTTTGCCACATAGTAGCAGTACACCAAACTGGACAGTAAACAAATCCTATTTTATTCATGGCCCCTGATGAGTCCCGTGGGATGAAACCCATTGGACGGGGTTTGTGACAGTAGAAGCAGAAGTGTTGATGCCAGCTTTTAAAAGGAACCTGAGGTGTGAGACCTATGGAAGCTCTTATATTTATTTCCTTTTAAATACCAGTTGCCTGGCAGTCCTACTGATCTTTCTGGTCAGTGGGGTCTATCTACATCACACACCTGAAACAAGCATGCGGCTAATCTTGTCAGATTTGTCATAGGCATCTGATCTGCATGCTTTTTAAAGGAGTTATCCGGGATAAATAAACGCTACTTACTCCAGCCCCGAGCTCCCAGGACGTCCCTCGCCGCAGCTCTCCCCGCAGCCGTTCGCCGGAGCTCCGACCCGGTCCCTGGCGATGACGTCAGAGCAACCTGGAGGTCGCTCTGTACTACGCCTGTGGTGCTGTCAATCATCGCCACATGGGCCGTAGCGGACTGCGCAGGCGCAGTGGTTCTGCGCCTGCGCGGTCCGCTCCGGCCCACGTGGCGATGATTGACAGCGCCGCTCGCGCAGGCGCAGTACAGAGCGACCTCCAGGTCACTCTGACGTCATCGCCAGGGACCCGGTCGGAGCTCCGGCGAACAGCTGCTGGGAGGGCTGCGGCATGGGACGTCCTGGGAGCTTGGAGCTGGAGGAAGCCCCCGGTAAGTAGCGTTTATTTACTTTATTTATCCCGGATAACTCCTTTAAGGGTCAATTGCGTTACGTATTAGAGGTAGTGGGTCAGCAGGACAGCCAGACAATATGCATTATTTAAAAGGAAATATGTCAGCCTCCATATTCCTCTCATCTTGGGTTCCCTTTAAGCGTTGGTTTAATGCAATGCGCATTACGTTCGTGAGTGCAATACAAATCTTTTATCACTTGAATTAAGGAAACAGTAAATTCGGGCGCCTGAGGCAAGTGGACAAAAAGGGCGCCGCCATTCACTCCCATAATAAATATCGTTTAATGGGCGCCCAACAGGAAAAAAGGGCGCCGGAGAAAAATAACGTTTTAAAAGCGGCGCCCGGAGACTTTTACTGTTTTATAACTGCTTCTCATGATTACACATTATTTAATGATTTATAATTTTTTAAACATTTTTAAACAAAAAACAGTACAATCTTTTTTAAAACATTATTTTTAAACGAAAAACAGCACAATATTTTTTTCAAACGTTATTAATGCTTATCACATGGGGTCTTAGGTTTAGGCACCACCAGGGGGGTCTTAGGTTTAGGCACCACCAGGAGGGTCTTAGGGTTAGGCACCACCAGGGGGGTCTTAGGGTTAGGCACCACCAGGGGGGTCTTAGGGTTAGGCACCACCTGGGGGGGTTTAGGGTTAGGCACCACCTGGGGGGGTTTAGGGTTAGGCACCACCTGGGGGGTTTAGGGTTAGGCACCACCTGGGGGGTCTTAGGGTTAGGCACCACCTTGGGGGTCTTAGGTTTAGGCACCACCAGGGGGGTCTTCGGTTTAGGCACCACCAGGGGGGTCTAGGGGTTAGGGGTAGGTACAGGGAGGGTTCTGTATGAGAGTAGGGTTAGGTATAGCTTTAGTAAAATTCTTATTAATCTTTTATAAAACGTTATTATACATTTCACTTTTTAAACAGGGAAGATTAACGTTTTTACAGTTGCCGATTTCATACACATTATTTAATGATTTATAACTTTATACAACATTATTTTTAAACGAAATATAGCACAATTTTTTTTAAACGTTATTCATGCTTATCGTTTAAAACCCTGCGCCCTTTTTTCCCCGACGCCCTTTTTTAACGTACGCTGAATTAAAGCTTTATTATGCTACGTAAACGTGTTTTTAAGTTTAAGGCTACAGAAGTTTATTTTGAATGCTCTGTGGTGGTGTATGCTGGCCTGGAGGGAATACAAGTCCTGGGGATTTATTATCTGAGCACACAAAGCTGGTCTGTAATTCGGTCAGCTAGTGTATCCGGTGAGCGCATTGCGTTTTGCGATTATCATTCTAGTGAATGAGAATTGTGACATAATCTCTGGGAAAAAGCTGCATGCAGCATGTTTGCAACTGGCGATAATCATTGCAGTGTGAGTAATCTCGTAGGTTTACTAGTGCAGCAGCGTTTTGCTAATAGATGGCGATCAGCAAAGCGTGAATTGCCACAACAAAGCACCACAGTGTGAATGGGGCCTTACTGGAGGTGATAGTTAGCCAGTACTGGGTGCGATTGCTGTGCACTTGAACACTGCGCACCCTACTTATATCTGAGATTTACCTATTGACTATGACAATACTACACTGTATGCAGCTGTCGTCTTCTGTAACAGAAAAACAATAGAGCATAATTCAGCAAAAATAACTAAATTCTGAGAACTGTGATTATTGGACTCATAGGCTATATCAGTGGCGTAGCTAAGGAGTTTGGGCCCCAGTGCAAATTTTACATTGGGGCTCCCCGAGCACGCTATACATAACAATTGATACAGTGCACCAAACCCTGCCAAGCACCACCATAGTATTAGAGTTGTAAGCAGGGGTTGGAATACAGTTTGCTAATGATTACCACTACCCAAAGCATCTATAGAAGTGATCATTATCACAACAGGACCAATAAAAAGCTTATACTTTTGAGGGAGGGCCCCTCTGGCCCAAGGGCCCCAGTGTGGTCGCAACCTCTGCATCCCCTGTTGCTACGCCACTGTATTATATTTATGAGGAGCACTTACACATGATAACATTAATATTCATACGTAGAATCCATTCATTCTGTCAATCGGAATGCAACCAGATTGCAAAGCAAAGTCCCGATCTGCACGTTTTTCCAGCCAGTAGATGCATTTCCCATAGAAACCTTTAGTGGAAAAGCAAAAATCAATCGGAGTGGACACTGAACTGTATGTTCTGTTGGGCCGTTTTGCCTCCGGCTCAATGTACACTGAACCTAAAAGACAAATATCTTGTCAAATATTCACCTTCAGTATAATTTACAAAATAATCTGTGTGCCTGTCTATCCCCTCTCCTCAGCTCAGTAATCTAAAACAGCTCACTCATCTGGACTTGAACATGAATCAGTTCTCCGCTATTCCCAGGGCAGTGTTGGATCTCCCGTCTCTGGAATGGCTGGACATGGGTAGCAACAGGCTGAAGGAACTACCTGAAGACATGGATAGGTGAGTGTGCCAGAAGCTGCTTCTGCATCCTTACACTTGTGTAAATTGCCATGTGGCTCATGTCTTTTCTCTTATACAGAATGCAGAGAATACATACCTTGTGGCTTCAACGCAATGAGATTTCTACACTCCCAGAGTCTATCAGCTGTCTGTCAAATCTCAATACATTGGTTCTGTCCAATAACCTCATGAGAGAGATCCCACTTTGTCTGCAGAGAATGCACAGCCTTCGGTAAGACTTGTTCTATTGAACTGATGTGGCTACTATATGAGATCTACACTTTCATTTTTATAACGCTCTGGAATAATGCAGAAAATGTTATCCACGTGGAGCTTGTTATTTGCCTCTACTGGATGTGAAATATTTATCTCAGCTAGAGAGCCTGATGTTGGCACTGCAGTCTCATTCAATGTACTGTCTCTGACAAGGTTCATTGGGACTACCAGTATTGTACCAAGGCCTCAACCTACAAGATGTCAGGGATATAGAAATACTAAATAATAATAAGACTAAGCAGTGCTGTGTGGGGGACAGGCCAATGGCGGTATGAGAAGCTACCGATATAATAAAACAGCACGCCACAAGAGTTGAACATGGAGTAGTAACCTCAGCATTCCCCCCACCCCTCCAAACAAAAGGTTGATCTAAATCCGCAGCCCTCTTTTGCTATTTGAAGTTTCATTCTCTGCACTGAATAAGGTACTGTTACTTTCAAAAACTTTGATGGCAGTTGTTGACAGTCCAAGTACCAAACTAGTGTCTAAACGAGTAAGCAGGCCGGCATCTTTCTATAGAACCTTTATAGGGAGCGCTTATGTAAAGAATAAAGGCAATTTTAAAGAGGAGATGGACAAGTACAAAGCCTGTCAATACTAGTGTCATTGCCAGGGACATAGGACCAAAGTAATTTAAAATATGTTTTACTCTTGGGGAAATGTATATTTTCTATGTATGTGTGTATTTTAAATGTAACAACTTTTCATGATAGTGGTCCTTCAATGGTGCGTACACACTTTACAATCGTGACTAATTCAACCACTTCCATGTTGTATGACAGCCTACCGACACAAACCGTTCAAAGTATTCAAAATCTTTTTGCCCACATACTACATTGAAGTGGTAAAATGATCCAATCAAGATTGTGATGTATTTATGCACCCTAAGAGGGAAAATGAAACCTCCACTCACTTCAGTGACCCTTATGTACAGCTGCAAAAGATCCATAGGGATTTGCATAGCGTTCATTAGATAGCTGTAAAATGCGTACCCCTCGCGATGAATGATGTACTTTTGAACCATTTACTACTGTACTATCAAATGTATTTGGGTATTTTCTTGCTGGCTAGTGGCTTAAAAGGCATTTTATGATAAGTTGTGAAAATATCACTAAATAAACTCAGGATAAATAGTGAATTGCATATGGGCCCAGGTATCTTATTTACTAAATTGTGTCATAACAGTAGAATAAACAACTTTATCGAATTAACACAAATATTCATGTGCAGTGTTGAAAAGATTGGTCCACCTGAATGGGATTCTGAATGGTTGAAAACAAACTGCAGTCTGTATTCATTATGGATCCTGGACTTGTTCTCAGAGGCATTATTCCTTATGATTTAAAAATAACTTTACTTAAACCACTGAACTGGTTAGAAGGTTCTCCTGACCACTTACCAGCTCATAATTATTTTCCGACCTTCAAACTGTAATTCAAGGCTTTACCTCTTTACACGGGTCTTTCATTCAAGATGTGGAGCCCTTTATTCCTATATAAAAGTGTGAAGCAAACTGTGAACTCATAAACAGTCTGAAGAGTCCTTAAAACAGTCCATAGGAAGTTAGTCCAAATGAAAAGTATCTCCACCATTACGCCTGGTACACACAATGCAATTTCCTGTCAGACAGGAAATCAATTATTTCTGACAGGGCTGATCCAATTTCTGATAGTTTTTTTTTATCAATTTTCTGATCACTTCTATACAAAATTGATCAGAAAAATGGTAGGAAATCTGATCGGACTTGTCGGAAATAACTGATTGGATTTCCATCTATCTGATGGAAAATTGCATGGTGTGTACCAGGCATTATGAGCATGTCAGGCATTATGAGCATGCCTATGATAACAAATGATTCTCTAACAATGCAATAAAAAAAAAACCTGATTTATTCTTTCAACAGGTTTCCAAACATGTTTTAAAACCAACTCAAGCAAACCTTTGATAGAATTAGAACTTCTGATATGCGCCATTGTTGACGAGAACTGTGGTGGCTACTGAAGCATTTAAGGAAAGTAATAATAAAAAGCTAATAGAGGTGTAAACTCTGTCCACACTTCAAATGCCGTGTCTCTTTTACAATCTATTGCTGTCTCTGTTCATTTATCTAATTTCTTCTCAAACGGGGCATATTCATATTCTCCCAAGTGGGTAGAGACATAAAAAAAAGCTTCTAATAAAAAGCAAATTTCCACTGACACAAAAAGAGAAATACCTAAAGCCAATCAAAGCCAGCAGCGTTACCTGCCAGCTGGTTAATTTACCAGCAACTAGATGCTTTCATTGACATGATTGAAATTGCCACACTAGTTCTGACCCGCTTCCAATAATAATTCCAAATAAAAATTTGCCTAGAGAGTAACTTTAGTCTGGCTCTTCTATTTTCTCGATAGCTTTGTAAACTTCAGGGACAACCCACTGGAACTTGAAGTCACCATACCCCTCAATGATGATGAAGAAGAGGAGGAGCAGGAGCTGTTTGGCTTGCAGTTCATGCATGCTTATATCCAAGAGACTCTAAAACACAATCACTCAGGTAGGTTTTCCACAACAACGGTCCAACATCTACGGACATTATTTACAGTAGAATCTCGTTATAGTAAACGTTGATATAGTAAACCTCTGGATAAAGTAAACTCAGTCCTCAGGTCCCAGCAAATACATATGTTTAAATATACAATGTATGACCAATTCTGATATAGAAACTATTTTTCTTGGTCCCTTGGAGTTTACTGTAAAGGGAATCTACTGTATAAGCCCCTCAGTTAAAATCTTCTCTTTCTGTAATGGCATGAAACAATGTAAATTAAATAAATGAAATGGATAAAAACCTGGATTCTATAGACAAAGCTACCATACCCTGAAAACCCCATGCCGGGCAATAACTCGATTGGCTTGTTGTCAAGCTTGCACCAATAGCAGCCTGGACACTTTGGAAGCCATCCATTTGAAACACAAGCTTAATAGGTGTACCCCTGCTCTATACCTCAATCATCCAGAAATAATCTCCTTACAGCCTTGGTTCTCCCTCAGTGTTGTCCCTTGGCTGCAATATGGGAAGGGAGTTACTGGATTTCTGAGGAAAGGATGTTATATGATGCAGTGTAACTGTCGGGAAGCTTCTGTTTCACCAAATCGATTTACAAGAGATTAATTTAGGTCCAATTTACACAGACTTTATGTTTCAGCCTGTGCACCTGTTACAGAGATTCCTCCCAGTCACTATAATAAGTACAAAAAAAATCTATCCCAAATAGAAAAAGCAATAACACTCAGGCAGATCCTCTATCCTTTCCCTTATTCTATCCACACAAACACTATGTCAATGACATTTTTTACTTTAATGCCATCTAAAGTCTGATTCTGAAGTTCCCAAAAGAACAAGGGATCCTTCAATAGTTGTTAATAATAATATATCATTAGCAGCAGTTTCCTCATTGCTTTGGTACAACTAGGCATGCTGATAAAACTCCCTCCAGGGTGTTAAATAATCTATTTATTCTGTACCTTATGTAAATACAGGGTACAATCAGTTATTAAAAATTAAAATTTCTCACCCAATTGCCCATTAATGTCAAATATGTTTTAACCCCGCCGCCTCTGTGGTCATCCTCACCTTTGCTGCCATGACTGCACCCAGCTCGGCAGCTGTAGTGCATGGCATCAAGCTGGAGAACAGGCCACAGTAATGCAAGTGGGAGTGGCCACAGGGCTCCAGACCTGTTTGGAAAGTGCAAAGTCCTGAAGGAGGGTAATGTGTTCATGTTTACGGATATTTTACATTTACAGACGAGTGAGTGAAAAATTCTAATTTCTAATAGACAATTGTACCCAATAATTACATGATACAGAATAAATGAATTATTTAACATGCTGGATGTTGTTTTTTTTTTACTGACGTGGCTGTATATGCATAAGATATTAACTGTAAAAATGTAATCTAGGTCATTTGATTCACAAGAGATGCCTTGAATAACTCTGCTTGTATTTCAGATACTGAGATGGACCCTGAATGATGAGTAAAGTAAGATCTCCGTCACTTGTCTTTTTTCCATTACTGACCAACCAAATGTGAATTCTGTTACAGAAGAAATCCACAGTTTGTAAAGTATTTCCTGCAACGCCAATATAGCATAGAAGGAATTCTGTAACTCCTTAAACTGAGTTCATTGTCAGTGAAAACCAACATCACTGAGATGTAAAGTGAAGTAAACAATGTTTTTCTCAGGATCCTGTGCTTACAGAACTGACAGACTTGTTGGCACATGATGGTCTTTTCATGGAGTTGATAGGAGGTAATGCTTTATAACGGAGGTACTGCTATCAAAAGGACATTCTCCAAGGAGACTTCAGGCTCTGTATAGTACTCCAGGCTGGCACGATAGCCCAGGCTGTTCAGGTAATCGAGACGTCCGTGATCTATGAGCAGCTTGCATAGATGTCCTAAGTTCTCCCTCTCCTCCACGCTCATGGACAACCTGGAAAATAATGAGGGAAATACAAGTTTTATAAAGTGAAATTTATGTAAGGAAAGCATCCAATAAAAGAATTACAAATACAGAAATGCACTTGGAAGAGCTCACTTACCCTTGTGCAGCCTCTGAATTGCAATCTGTAGGTCTTTGATCAACATCATGCTGTTCACCATCATCAATCTCTCCTTTTTCATCCGTATTATCATCATCTTGTATTGGTCTCCTGGTACCGCAAGTTGCCCAGCTGGACATACGCTGAAAAAGTCCAAATTCTCTCTGTCCCAATCCCAATTTCTGGAAAAAGTCTTTCCCTACATAATGGTGCCAATCACAGCGATGGTGACAACAAAGGGCAATAACAATCCCTTCCACAGGACAAGGTCTTGTTGGTTGGTCTCCTGTGTATTCTCCTGGTAGTGTAGGATCTATCCTGAGCCGTTTACTCTGAGGCTCTTTCTCTAGATTACAGAAATTTTGCAGAAGGCAGCGTAAAGCCAGATCTAAGAATACACAAATAGAATAGTTTTAAAAACAGATCCAATAACAGGGTGCCCTGATGCAAATGTTCAAAGCTGCAATAGATTTGTACTGTTTGTTATGCTTAAAGCGAACCTTAACTCTTGAACAGGAGAGATGGAAAACGCAGAGAAATCCACTTTGTGTCCACCCTGTATGTATTTATAGAGAACTGCCTTATTCTCCCTTCTCAGCAAGTAATGAGCTAGTGTAATTTGATATCCCAGCTCTCTGCCGAGTTCTGAGCTAATATGCAAACACAAACCAAGAAGTAACCACACTGCAGCATCTCAATAGGCATTCTATAAGCTGTAACAAGGTTTTAAGCCCCCCTTTACACTCGGGCACTTTTTTGCCTTGCGTTAACCTTTCTGCACGCAGGGTAACGCAACAGCAAACAAACTGTATGGGGCCCCAGTACATTAACTGCGTTGCGCTGGAAGCTTCCAAATTGCCGCGGACCCACAGCGTGTTACCGTGTGAGTTCTGCTGCAACAGAATGAATGGAAGTCAATGGACGACAAAATTTAATTTGTTGGCAGTAAGGAGCACATGCGCAGAATGACGCAAATACGGCGGGGAAGCCGGGAATCCCAGTGACATACTTCCTGTCCAGTAGGGAGTACATCACTGGGCGAGGGGCGTCAACGGGCGTGTGAAAATTTTAAGCTAAGGTATGTAGCCTAGAATTGGACCAAACTCATTTGCTATTGCATTTGATTAGCTAAATTCCAAGCTACATACATTTCCATAACATAACAAAAAATGTACATCAACTTGAAAATTATCATCAACTCAATGACCATCTCTAATTTGAAAAGGCCCTTAAAAGAATCCTTAGATAAGTAAAACATGGAAGCTGCCAGTGCTGGGCTCTGTTTCAGTGAGTATGCAGAACAGGTGTTCTGACTCCAGCATGCTCATTCCACATGTAAGACTAGTTGAAGGACTATTAAGTAGGACTTGGACCATGTAATACCTTCTGTTTTAAAAAGGAGAATTTATATTTAGAATAACTTTTTTTTAATAAGAGGTCTATTTGGACCCTCGTGCTACAACTGCCTGTTGCCTTAATCTATTTTAACCACCCCACTGACTGCCTAACTCCAATGGGCGGTGGGAGAGTGGCTCGCTGGGAACCACCTAAAGCCGATGGGTGTCAAAGTGCGGTGGGCAGGATTAGCAGGGAACGTGCACTCGCTCGCACGGTCCCTGCTGAGACACAGAGCGGGGATCCGTCATCAGCCTGCCAGCTGCGTTCAGAGCTGGCAGGCTGGAATAAAGAAAAAAATAATATATGTGTACAGCGCTGCATTCTAGCGCAGTGTTGTACATAGGAAAGCCCCGTCACTGAACTGTCCTCTGGAGTGGCTCACAATCTAATCCATATCATAGGCAAGTGTATCTCAAAATTGTCCTCATGAATCCCCAATGGTGCATGTTTTGCAGGCAACCTCACCTATACACATGTGGGGTAATTAGTGTCTCAGCTTGGTAAATTCAATGTAGCTGAGACACTAATTACCCCACCTGTGCATACGGGAGGTTGCCTGCAAAACATGCACTGTTGGGGAGTCACGAGGACAGGTTTGAGAAACACTGTCACAGGCTGATGCCTATGCATGCATCAGGAAGTGTATGGATTGCAGTCAGGGCCAATTTAGGGGGGGGGGGGGAAGGAATTAAAAAAAAAAAAAAAAAAAAAAGGATTTTTAATTTAAAAAAAAGCTCTTTTTAAATTAATAAAAAAAAAACTGCAGCAGCAATCAGAGCCCAGTAAAAAAAAAAAAAGCTCTATTAGTGGCAAGAAAAGCAGGTAAAATTCATTTGGGTGCCAAGTTGTATGACTGAACAATAAATCACTAAATTGGCGGGTATGAACCTGTGGTCCTCAAGATGTTATAGAGAACCCAAGTTGAAGCTCGAGTTCAGAAACATATACTGTCTGGTGCCCTGTTGCTGCTTGTGGACCCTCCAACTGATTGGACCATGCTCCTCCTCTGGCATGCACCCCTGCACAGGAACACAGAGCCGCACTTGCGCACAAACGGTACAGATGTGCTTGTGCTTAAAGGAATACTTAAGTCATAAAAAAAAAAAATGACATTTACTCACCTGGGGCATCCCTCAGCACCCTGAAGCTGGATGGTGCCCTCGCAGCCCCGATCATCCTGTCCCTGCCGGCGACTACTTCCGGGTTCGGCGACAGCCGCCGACAGGCTGGGAACGCGGCTGATTCTCCGCGTTCCCAGCCGCTATATCATCCTCTATGCTGCTATAGCGTATATATATAGCGGATATATATACGCTATAGCAGCAGAGAGGGTGATATAGCGGCTGGGAACGCGGAGAATCAGCCGCGTTCCCAGCCTGTCGGCGGCTGTCGCCGAACCCGGAAGTAGCCGCCGGCGGGGACAGGATGATCGGAGCGGGGCTGCAAGGGCACCATCCAGCTTCAGGGTGCTGAGGGATGCCCCAGGTGAGTAAATGTCATTTTTTTCATGACTTAAGTATTCCTTTAAAGAGGAGTGTGTCCCGAGCAGATTATTGACCAGTCCTTGTTGGAAATTTTTGGAGGGTCCACAACTGGTGGGAAGCCTCATTAGGATCCAGAGGCTTCCCTTTTCTTAGGCAAGTATGTGATTTAAGAACACTGCACAGTGTATGCCTAATTTAAATTAAATTTTGGATCACTCTTCTAGAAAATAAAGACATTTATTTAAAGAGGATCTGTATTTAAAAAAAACAAAACCCTCTGGGGCATACTTACCTTGGGAGGGGGAAGCCTCTAGATCCTAACTAGGCTCCCCCCGTTGTCCTCTGTCCTTTTGCCGGGACCCACTGAATCGCGGCGAGGTAAATATTTTTCTACCGCGATCCTGCGCAGGCGCACTAGCCGCTCTTTATTTGGGTTAAGGCAGAAATAGCCAAACCCGATCGATCTGCTCTACTGCGGATGAGCGAGTACTTGTGATCTTGCGCAATAGAGCGGATATGATCAGGCTTGGCTATTTCCGCTTAGCCTGAATGAAGAGCCGTTACTGCATCTGCGCTGGATCCCGGAGAGGGAAATAAATCTCTGCTTATCAAGGAAGGTTTCGGGGGTGCCAATGCTGGATTCCCCGAAGCTACAGGGGAGGGGGAAGCCTCATTGGGACCCTGAGGCTTACCCCTTCCTAGGCAAGTATCCCAGAGACGGATTTTTTTAAATACAGAGTCTCTTTAATTTTTTTAATTAATGATATAGGTAGTAGGTAGAGATGAGCTCACATTTTCTCCAAAGTATTTCTTGCATTAACGCTGTTTCATGATGCAAAATTTTCATGAAAATGAATGTTTTTTTCCTAAGGTATTAAGTACATTTTTCTGAGAAAGAAACCCTTTCTTCAAATAGGAGTTTTCTCATGCCCATATTTTTGGCGTATCATCTCGTTTGTTGGGAAATGACTCTTCTCCTATCCACTGACTTCAATGTCGTTGCCAAAAATGTGTTGCATGTCATAGCATTTTCATATGTATTCTCCTCTCTGCAAAATGCAAATACTATATACTAAATACTATGCAAAAATGTAACTTTTTTTGTGTGAAAATGATAGCGAAAAGAAAATAGCCCCATTCACACATCATTAGTAGTGGGTTTGGTGTTTCCTGCGTCTGTATTTTTCATTGCCAGGAATTTAGTTTGTGAATTCACTGACCTGTTCCAGCTCCACAAAGATGTTTTCCAATCCCAATGACTGGAAGCTGTTTCTGAACAAGACTTGGGACTCGATCTGAAAGGAACCATTCAGAAATTGTAATCCAACTGTCTTTTCTATATCCACTATCATAAACTTGTGAGTTTACTAACCTAAACAAAGGTGCTCGATGTCAATGTGGAGTCTCTCAAAACTTGATTTCCTTTGCTTCCCATCCACCTAGTGCCAAATATAGCAAATTAATTATTAAACCCACTGAGTCTTGGCTAACAGATAGAAATACTAAACGTTAAACGGTTAAATCAATATGTTGCTAATATGACAGCATTCAGAATCTTACCTTAAACCGAGTGGTGGCTCTTTCAACCAAGAGGAAATGGACATTATCATTGTTCTCTAAAGCACAGTTCACCCAGTGGGACAACTTCCCTCTACCTGCTCCAAACTCCACAAAACAGCGACAACTCCCCAACATGCCCAGCCGATCCAAATGACCTAAAATAGAGCCCTGAAGAAGAGGACATACAACCATTAAGGTTAATAAACTACTCTAAGTGTGGCTATGTATGATTCAATGTTTATTTTTCTAAAAAAAAAACACTTGACTTTATAGATCAATTAAATAGAAATTTCCATCGTGCCCGATCAGACATGTCAGAATTTTTTTTTCTATAAAACCGATCCAGATACATACAACGTACAAATAAATCGCCTTGTCAAACATAGCTGTACATTTAATGATTTGGTTGTATTGAGTATGGCCACCTTGACTTACTAAGCAACAATGCGAGGATTAAATACTCCTGTATACTGAAAGTGGACCCTGCTATAGCTTCCAAGTCTCTCTACCTCCTATAGTCTGACTACTCCATAAGTAGGGGTTATCACTTTAGTTTAGGCATGGGCAAACTTGGCCCTCCAGCTGTTACGGAACTATAGGTCCCACAATGCATTGCAGGAGTCTGACAGCCACAGTCATGACTCATAAAGGCAAATGCATTGTGGGACTTGTAGTTCCGTAACAGCTGGAGGGCCAAGTTTGCCCATGCCTGCTTTAGATAATAGCTGAAAGGAGGACAGAGGTTTTTTTTTTTTACCATGTCCATAATTAATGCAATGTACATATTAATTTATTTTCTCCTTGTCTAACTTCTGAACTATTACACAAGAATATTTTAATCACACCGCTTCTGTAATACCCTTAGTGAGCATTGGCCCTTATTCAATTCACTTTTTCTTCTGAGTTTCTCCCAGATGATTTTTATCTTCTCTATAAAATAACTTTGCAACTGAAAAAATAATAACATAAGAGGAAAAGTACTATTAAAACTGTATTGAGTATTTTCTTGCTTGCTGGATTGCATTTTGCTTCAGTCATATCGCCAATTGGACATGCTTTTTGTGGCAACGATTTTTTCATCTGATTCGATAATAAATTATCAAATCGATAATGGTCGATTGCCCACAAAATCGCGATTACCACTTTTAATTAAATAAGGGCCATTGCGTCACGTTTGAACCACATTCATACAAAGATGCCTACATATGCTTAAAGCTGGCCACTAACGGTCCAATTTCTAGCGAAAAATCGTTTGAGCGATCAGAAATTCTGATCGGATTGGTTGTAAATAATCTCAGTTGATGGGCACAATCGATAATGAACGGTTCTAAAAACAATCGTCCGATTGAATTTTCGTTGAATCAAAATTTGGATTTTCTTGTTGTTCGTAATAGATAGGAAGCAATGATTGGTTAGTTGATGGTGTAGTGAACGATTTTTCGTCCGATCAGAATATCTGATCGCTCGAACGATTTTTCGCTAGAAATTGTACCGTTAGTGGCCACCTTAACACAACTCCATTCAAAGCTTTCCTCTTGACAAAGAGGGCACAACGAGTCAACATACAAGTTTATTTTGCATGTAAATAATATATTATCATGCAATATAAGGACAAGACAATCCACTTCTATCACCTATGGAGCCAGACATGCTCTACCTGTTGCCTGAGGTGCTTGGATGCACTGTCTCCATTTGCAGGGTCATTTAAGGCTTCTTGTACGGCTGCATGGCATAGTTTTCTATCTGGCAGTGGAGGATCCAGACCTATACGATGATGTTAATAACAGTCACATGTAAACTAGGCATGCATAGTGTGGAAACATAGTCACATACAGTATATTGTGTATTTCACACTAGGCAGAAGATGAATATCAAAGTTCTATCCCAAAAAACAATATGGCAGCCTCAATTATGGAGGATTGACAAAGGTAAGCAGTCTATTTTGTTGCTGTAGACCTCATAAGGGGTTATTTTAGGAACAGTGAATGTGCGTACACAAGTACAATTGCTGTCGCCTGCAGGCCTCGGGTGACAGTTCGGGGTAGAGCTCTATATTGAGTGTTGCAAGCCTAGAGGCTAGCAATGAGTTCTGTTGCTATGGAGGTGATGGTGGGGGAGGAAGGGGGGGAACATCAGAGTGGCATAGAGTGGGAGGGGTAAGAAGAACAATGGCCTCAGCCTGCGATGATATGGCAGTCTAGACCTCTCGACAACACATTGGGGCAGCTGTACGTAAGCTAGATTATCAGCAGAGGTGGTGCCCGCAGGCCTTGGCCAAGAAACATCTAGTGTGTGTACAAGGCTATAAGTATCTTTTTGGTTTAGGTGTCTATTTAATAAATGTGATTTCTGAATTTGCTTAGAACAGCACATGTACATATTAATAACTCACATCAGCAAAATAACAACAAAGCATATAATCAATATTAACGGCTATTTGGTAGAATTTGTTGTCTCTTTTATGTATTTAACCACTTAAGTACCAGCAGTCTTAAGTACCAGAAACTGCCGAATAGCCGCTTATACCCGCCGCTGCACACCTGGAGCCTCAGGCCGCCCACCCTACCGTCTCTATGATGGCAGAGCTCTGTGAGCCAGTCAGGAGCCGCTTTCATAGGCTCCTGACCCTGTCCATCAATGTAAGCCAATGGGAGTTGCTTACATTGAAGACAGGGTCAGGAGCCAATGAAATTGGCTGCTGACCAGCTCACAGGGCTCTGACGTCATAGAGATGGCAGGGCAAGTGAGCTGCGTCGGGAAGCAGCGAGAACACGCATCGGCGGTGATATGAAATCTACACCCTGGTAGGTATTAGAGCATCAAAACAGGGCATAGATTCCAATCACCGCTGTCCGGATGTGGTTAACAGTACATTATTTTAAATCAATTATGCATAAAAAGGGTTTGGAAAATACATTGCAAATTTTGCATCCACAGATCCGCATTTTCTCCTCAGAGAGCGCCAGCTGCCTGCTCACTCCCTCCTTCTCTTCATATCAGTCAGATGTCTACTGCTCTATAAGAAAGTGACAGCGTGACAATAATCACAATCCCATATCCCCATATGGAGCACTTTAGATAGACTGGGAGTGAGCTGCAGCTCTGTAGATTGCTGAGGAGGAGACGAGAAGAATTGGGGCAACAGGTATTTTCTTCTTTTTTACTTGGTAAACCTCAAAAAGTCACTAGAGACCCCTGAAGCATTGTATTATTTGTGACCTAGGTGGAAAAAGAAAGCCATAGTTTGTTATAGCTGGTCAATGAAAGGAGTATATTTTCTTTTTAAGAAGTACTGTAACGACATATAGTGGAGTGCAGTGAATTATTCAGGATAGCCACTTTCCTGGTAAATATCCTGGTTTCAGCATCATGAACACTTCCTATATCTATATTTTGCTGTATATTGGTATGTAGCCCCGCCCTTCCACTGAGGCTTAGCTTAGGCTGTTTATTATCCAGATTTTTCCCTACCTTAGAGAATTTTGGGAGACCAATGATCTTTTCTACTAGCTTTAGAATTCTCAATAAACAAACATTCTGCAGAGATCACCTGCCAATACTAAAGATGATGCCGCCTGTGATAAATGTCACATAGTAAATTGCGGGAAAGAAAGAGTTAATAATGGGCAATTACTGACTAAATAATTTAGAAATTAATATTATAAAAAGATACCGTATATACTCGCGTATAAGCCACATTTTTCAGCACAAAAAATGTGTTACCCCCACTACTTATACGCGAGTCAGGCAGTGTATGTGTGTGAGTAGTGGAGTGTATGGATCATGTAGCAGTGATCCAACACTTGCCAGCTGCCTCTCTGCTGTGTCCTGCCTCCTAGCAATGTTTTGAGTGTGGAAGTCCCGGTACCTGTGTGCCTGTGGCGAGTTAGCTCGCTGGAGCATTACACTGGGATGCTTCCTGCTTGGATCGCTGTGCCTCCATGCCCCTCTGACCCCCACAGATGGCGCCTGCTGAAATATGGTAGCCGCTATGCCCATAAGCTTGTGGAGCAGAGCGGCATGTCATCCTTGCCATTAATAAATTTTGCATTTTAGCCGCAGTGTAAAAGCTGCCGTGAGCGGAAAACATGGTAAATTCTGGTGCAACATGCTAACATTTCTGTTTTATGCTAATTGTGGCTTTTATCATAGGTGCCTATGGCGGCGCCTTTTCTTTTGCATAAGGGCTTCTGCGCCCTTTTTACCTGATTTGGTTAAAATGTGCTGGACCATCTTTTCAAGCAAGCTGTTCCAGTGAGCCCTGCCAAACAGATATGTATTAGCCACACACCTGCACTCACTTACCAAACAGCAGTGGGGGGAGTTATTCATTAATTTCCTTCATACCACAACTATGGCAATAATTTCTGTTAATATGCTGCAGTACAATAAGGAATGATCACTATTCAGCTGGTAAGTTGGGAAATATTCTACAGACACAGACCAATAAATTGTGACTATTCACTTACCATCTGTCACCCTTAGCAGCGTCTCAATAAGTTTCTGCAGTTCTTCTTTGGGCAGAGAACTGAGGTTTCCCTAAAAGCACCATAGAGATATTACATAAGGGTAGTTCAACAACCTATTGACATGCAATGGAATTATAACTCTATAGCTAAAAATGTGATATCAAAAGTACCATTGTAATAACTTGTTTTACAGTATGAATTTTTTTTATTGTGCATGCATGTTCTGAAGAGACATTGTGCTGTGGTGCCATCTTAATTATACTGTTATACTGATAGGTTTCATATAGATTTATTTAAAGGACACCTGAAGTGAGAAGGATATGGAGGCTGCCATATTGATTTCTTTTTAAACAATACTAGTTGCCTGGCAGTCTTAATGATGCTTCTGATACTTTTAGCATAGGCCTTGAACAAACATGCAGATCAGATGTTTGATGTTTCTGACCAAAATCTGACAAAATTAGCCCCATGCTTGTTTCGGGTATGAGATTCAGACACTACTGATGCCAGAATGATCAGCTGGACTGCCAGGTAACTGGTATTCTTCAAAAGGAAATAAATATGGCAGCCTCCACATACCTCTCACTTCAGGTTCCCTTTAATAAAATTATAATTTGTATGCCATGTTCATTAAAGCCAGTTCCTAAACACAATTTCACCGGCAAGGGGTAATTTCACACTATGAAGTGAATAGAATTATATTGGGGTAATGCCCACACTTTGACATTAATGTTTGTAACTAATGCCTGTATGCTTGTAACTTATGCATGTATGAATATAAACCTGCATGTTACTTTACAGTCCTTTCTCTAGTCGTGTGATCCTCATGTAGTATGTGATAACAAGTCCCTGGTCCCCCATTACATTTGTACCAGTGTACCTGTGTTGTATAAAAACACCCAGAGCCCTGAGGTACAGGCAATCAGAGTGCACTGGTAATGGAAATGCTCTCACTGGCTGAGGTGATTATGTCTGGACTACTGTTGATTGGCTAGAGTGCTCTCACTGGTCTATTGCAGTCAGGTTATTAACAGTCTCACCAGTCTGGTAACGAAGTTCGAGCGACCAGAAAATTAACAGCTCAAGAATCAGAATTCAGGTAATGGAGTGCTATAACTGGTCCATTCTGAATGACACAAAGTGTTCTGACTAGAGCAGGTGGCCATACTATTAAAAACCTACGTCTCAGTACTCTGGTAAAGTAGTCCAGGTGACCAAGATATTACCAACCCATTCCAGACAACATGGTTATAAGCAGCCTAAAGGTATCCATACATTACTCAATTTTCCTGCTCGATCGAACATTTGATGCGATCATTTTATCGGATGTGTAAAGAATCAGTTATGTTCAATTCTGCTCAATTGTTGGAAACTGGACGTATCTTGTTGAATCAACCAACTTACTCGATCAGGCAGGTTGGAAAATATCAGTTGAGCGCAAAGGAGTTGGCAAATGTTCACATCATTTCTCTTGACACAGAATGGATTTTTTGTTTCAGAGTATGGATCACAACATCATTCAGCCGATTGATAAAGGAGAATCGCATAAAATCTCGCTTACAGTGTGACCCTGCTGCTTATCGCCCAATAGCTCATCGCCCAAAGTCAATAGATAAAAAGTCGGTGCAAAATCGAGTAATGTATGGGCACCTTAAAAAGGAACTGGAACCAAGGACTGAACTTCATCCACATCAGTAGCTGATACCCTTTTTCCCATAAGAAATCTTTACTTTTTCTCGATATTGTGGTGAAACCCCTCCCAAAGTGTGATGTCATGACTAAGGTCCTGACAATTTCCTATCTGTGAATCTTGTTGCATTGTGGGAAATAATGGCTTTTTCCAACTGCCAAGCAAGCAATACCTCCCTCTGTGCATAGAACTCTCTGTAACAAACATTTCGTATCAGATTACCTGGCAGAACTAACCTCACCACCAGTAATAAACTTCAGAATGTAAATTAGGATGAGGAAAGATTTAACAATGGGCAAACACTGACTAAATAATATATAAATATTGTAAAAAATAAGCAATTTTATTCACTATGTTATTTTCACTACAGTTCCTCTTTAAAGCCTCATCTACACGGGTAGATGAGGCTGCGATCCGGCGGCTCGATTAGCCGCCGGATCGCCTCTTCCGCGTGCCCGCCGCGTCCCCGCTCGCCGCGCGTGCGCCACATTCGATTCCCCACTCGTCCCCCCCGGCGCTGCTTATCTTCCGCTCGATTCCCTGCCATTGTCCCATCGCGGGGAGCGAGCAGGGAATCGGCGGTGCGGAGATCCGTCCTGTCGGATCTTATCAATCGAGCCGCATTAGCGGCTCGATTGATAAGGAGCATCGCGGCCGCATCTACTCGTGTAGATGCGGCTTAAAGCCTCATCTACACGGGTAGATGAGGCTGCGATCCGGCGGCTCGATTAGCCGCCGGATCGCCTCTTCCGCGTGCCCGCCGCGTCCCCGCTCGCCGAGCGTGCGCCGCATTCGATTTCCCGCTCGTCCCCGCCGGCGCCGCTTATCTTCCACTCGATTCCCTGCCATTGTCCCCTCGCGGGGAGCGAGCAGGGAATCGGCGGTGCGGAGATCCGTCCTGTCGGATCTTATCAATCGAGCCGCATCAGCGGCTCGATTGATAAGGAGCATCGCGGCCGCATCTACTCGTGTAGATGCGGCTTAAGCCCCTGCAGCGTTTTTAGTAATCTGAGAGCTCTGCTAATGGAGTGCTCTAAATGGTCCAGGTAATAGTGGGACAAAGTTGTTAGCAAAACTTCTCTGTCTCTGTGTCGAAATCACTCTCTTATCAAGTGATAATTTTCTGTGAACACACAAGCAGCTTAAGGTGCGTACACACATGCAACTATAGTCGTTTGTAACGATCGTTCCCCGATCTTTACCAACGACGATCGTTACAAAAAACGAACCAACGACTATTAAGGCAAACGACGAACGAGGCAAATCGCTACAAAACAAAGTTCTGTCTTGGCGGATTTTTACCACCGACGATCGTTAGCAAAAGTGGTACATCGTTGGAAACGATCGTTCGTACCAGGCTGGACATGCGCATTTCACTTTTTCTCCAAGGAACTTTACAATTTTATGCGCAGGCGCATTAAGTGCTTTTACGTGGTGTAACGTTCGTTCTAACGATGTGATCGTTACACACTTTTTACAACTAACTTTACTTTGGTCGTTCTTTCGTCAATTAAAAGATCGTTCGTCGTTGACAACGAACGATCGTTGTCGCATGTGTGTACGTAGCATTAGTCATATAATCCCAACACTGCACAATGGAAAAGGATAACATTCACTTAAACTCTGTAGTAAAGGTCAAATCCGCACTAGGTCGGTTGAAAAAAATTCCTTTATTTCATCAGATACAAATCAATCCAAAAACACCACATGCTGACATGTTTCGGACGTGGTACCGTCCTTAATCATAGCATAAGTGCAAAGTGACAGGAGGGCCCATATATAGAAAGGAGCCACACCCAGTAATGAGTGCTTAAAGAACCCACCTACAAAGGGGAAGCGTACATAAAAATGAGGGAACGCCCTCACATAGCATAATATAAAATCAATGTATAAAAACTATAATGAATATGAGTTCAGCGTGTGGTGTTTTTGGATTGATGTGTATCTGATGAAATAAAGGAATTCTTTCAACCGACCTAGTGCGGATTTCACCTTCACTATATGGACTTGTGGGTATGAGCAGCCCGTTTTCCTGCACCGTCGGCTGATAGAGGTTTGAGCGGAGTCTCACCTACACTTAAACTCTGCTAGTACTCAAAAATACTGGCACAAATAGCTGCCAGAACACTTCCTGCACTGCAGTCTTTATGGGTGTGCAAAATCTAGTATTTCTACAGTGAAGTGTATAAGTCTTGCATAGCTTATGCAATCGGAATACCTGTTCTTCACACGCGTTTACATCCACAGCTCCTGAGTTGATATTTTTAACATAAAAGACCTGGAAAAAAAACAGACTAATTTTACTGGACATACAACTCTTGGAAAGTCATTTACTAAGTTACAGCAAGAAGCTTTAAATGCTTTGGATGATGCCATTTATTCTCTATCTTAAAAGAATAAGAGTACGCTTTTGGCTATTCAGCCTTCCTCAGACTTGAATCCTAATGGCTAACAGTACAATACTCTACTGCTACTACTTTACTAAGTAAAGGAACTGCAAATTGCAATCCCTCTGCATACTTCTGCCATGATCCCCTCAGCTGCAGGTGAACAGAAGCGGTATACAGAAACTGTGAGCTACATGCTGTTGTGTATTTCAGCAGCCATGACGTCCACTGCAGATGCATGCAGCTCCACTACAATGAAAAAGAGAAAGTGCTCATGCATGTTTGTCTATTCAGAGCCAGCCATTGCAATACTCACAGGGCCAGCCGAATTCACATTTATCAAACAAGTGGAACTTCACGCCGGGCGGATCGCTCAAACTCAGTCTTATCACGCAAACAACAGTCTGTACACACGCCTGATTTGGCGTGCGGACGACTGAACGACGGGACGTTCAAACGACCCGTCGTTCGCAAAAATCAGACGTGTGTATGGGCCTTTAAGAAGAATAGAAAAAGAGCGAAGCATAGAGATCAGAAAAATACAAGTAAAATAGTATACACAAGAGTAAAGATTAAAATTACAAGAACTTTTTAAATTAATCTTATAAAATTATTTTAACATGGTGTGTTTGAATGAAAACACTTTGCCTTAGTGTGGGTATTTTTCTTTGTAACTCTTCATGGTAAAGGGTCATAAAGTGATATCTGGAAGTGACAGTACAAGATTCCAAATACGTCAACCCATACTATCGCCTCCACATACTATCGCCCGCACCTCCACAAGGATGAACCCCCCACGCAAATACCGTACATTCCCGCAGTATCCATCGCCACCAAGGAAGAGATGGCAGGGAATGTCCTTGTGAATTCATGAACTAATATCTTTTATGTTTAGTAAATACTAGATTGGTAGTTTTCAGACAATCGCAAATTTGCTTTAGCAAATCGCCCTCCCAGAAGTGTTACATGAATAATCACAACCAGTGAACCTAGACCAGGCATCGGCAAACTTGGTCCTCCAGCTGTTAAGGAACTACAAATCCCACAATGCATTTGCCTTTATGAGTCATGACTGTGGCTGTCAGACTCCTGCAATGCATTGTGGGACTTGTAGTTCCTCAACAGCTGGAGGGCCAAAATTTGCCCATGCCTGACCTAGACCAACTCTAAACTTCACAATCTGTAAATGAACATTGGATAGCATACACATCCCACAATGCATTTGTGTCAGACTCCTGCAATGCATTGTGGGACTTGTAGTTCCTCAACAGCTGGAGGGCCAAGTTTGCCCATGCCTGACCTAGACCAACTCTAAACTTCACAATCTGTAAATGAACATTGGATAGCATACACATTATGATCTACTTTCATATTAACCAAATTATTAAGTATTTATATACCGCCGACACCATCTGTAGCGCTGTACAGAGTATATTGTCTTGTCACTTACCGTAACTGTCCCTCAGAGGATCTCACAATCTAATCCCTACCATCATCATATGTCTATGTATGTATGGTGTAGTGTATGTATCGTAGTCTAGGGCCAATTTAGCGGGAAGCCAATTAACTTATCAGTATGTTTTGGGGATGTAGGAGGAAATCAGAGTGACCGGAGGAAACCCACGCAGACACGGGGAGAACATGCAGATAGTGCCCTGACTGGGATTCGAACCGGGAATCCAGCACTGCAAGGTGAGAGCGCTAACGACTACGCCACGGTGCAACTCAAATAAACCAAATAAAAATGCTGATTCTGATTTACTAAGCCTTTTTAAAACATTTTTTTTAAAGCAGATTGTATTATTTTATTTTCATTTACTGCATAATATGTTAACAGTAAAATAATAATACATACTGGTTGAGGCTTCTCCCTGGAATTGCATTTTTTCAGGTGTTTCTGCAGCTGGTCCTCATACACCGTGCTATGAGAAAAACAAAGAACTTTATTTTTTTCAGACATATTCATAATTACAGTATTCCATAGTCATAAGACCTGATGCCAGAAATTATATCGTTATGACTAGACATTGTGAGATCAAATGATTGCATGTCCATTACAGACAGAATCCTGCACCATGCACACATCACTGTGCTCATCCAGGGCTTCTGTCACGGTGTGGGAATAATGGATTCCCAGTCAAAGAAGTCAATGGGCTTGATTCACAAAGCGGTGCTAACTGTTTAGCATGGGTGTGCTAAACAGTTAGCACGTGAAGTGCCATTCAGGGACTTTTGCGCGTGCAAAGTGCCGCGATTCGCGCGATCGCGGCACTTTGCGCGCGCAAAAGTCAGCGAATGGCACTTCACGTGCTAACTGTTTAGCACACCCGTGCTAAACAGTTATTACCGCTTTGTGAATCAAGCCCATTGACTTCTTCCATAAGAGACCTATCAAGCATAACTAAAGCTGGTGAGCTTTAAGTTAGTTCCTGGAATTTAGCATCATTGTAGGCAGAGCTCGCATAAATGGTAAACCTCAAGTTACCACCTCATTCCCGCTGTTAGAAGAACAGGCATAAGGAAAAATAACCTCCCACAGATTGCTAGTGCTGTGCTCATACTGCAGTTTGTGCGCAACAGTTGATCACTTCAGGCGATTGTTGAATGTAAGGTTTCTTGGCCATTCTTTTGGGTAATTTCCTACAGTGGGAAAATAACCTAGCAAAGCAACATGATGAAAAAAGTGTACAAGAGTGAGGGTAATCTGTCCCATTGAGATCAATGGAGTTTACAATGTTAGTTAGGGTTACCGTATATCCTTGAATATGTCAACGCTAATATTTGCCTCCTTAAAGGATACCCGAACTGAGATGTGACATGATGAGATAGACATGTGTATGTACAGTGCCTAGCACACATATAACTATGCTGTGTTCCTTTTTTTCTTTCTCTGCCTGAAAGAGTTCAATATCAGGTCTGTAAGTGGCTGACTCCGTCCTGACTCAGACAGGAAGTGACTACAGTGTGACCCTCACTGATAAGAAATTCCAACTATAAAACACTTTCCTGGCAGAAAATGGCTTCTGAGAGCAAGAAATAGATAAAAAGAGGAATTTTCTTATCAGTGAGGGTCACACTGTTGTCACTTCCTGTCTGAGTCAGGACTGAGTCAGCCACTTACATACCTGATATTTTTTTTTCCAAACAATTATATTTTATTGGAAGATGTGCAACAACCACATATATATACATGGTCAGGTATGTTCAACATATAATCAAGAGCATGACAATTTTGTGTACATACATATCTTCTGATAAGAACAGACTTCACACTTAAGGGACAAAGGTAATACAGAAAATGGTACTGAAAACAGAGACAAAGCGTCCCATAATAAACAGAATGATAAAAAGTACTATACTATAAATCTTAACTGTTCACAATTATATATTCACATAAGAGCTGGTGGTTGTTCAATTATGAAATATAGATGAGTGGAGATAAAAAGAATACACATCTGTGCACATTGTAATGAAAATAACACCTGCATAGTATATGTCTTGACCATAGAAGATACAATCTTAGTTAGAAGCAACCTAATAGAGAATGTAAATTATCGGAAATTAAAGCTATTGATTAGGTCCATAATGAAATTTGATATATTTCATGGTACCTGGGAGGGTGGGATAACAGTTGGGCCTAAACACAGATGTGCATTGAGGGGAGGCCTTGATTGCCTATCTATCATTAAGTCTCGATATTCCTGGCTATCTAAGAAGTCAAACCATTGGGCCCACATAATCACATATTTTTCAACCTCCTCTGTGGTGGAGTGGCGTAATTGTTCCATTTTTTCAATCTGTTCTATCTTTTGGAACCAAAGGGAGATCGATGGAGGGTCAGTAGAATTCCATTTGAGAGGTATACATGCCTTGGCTGCATTGAGCAAATGTTTGACAAGAGATTTTTTGTATGAACGCATGCTCTCTCTAGAAAGATGTAATAAGAATACTTCTGGTAGAAATTCTAATTTTTCACTAGCAATAGTAGCTATTAATGATTGGACTCTGGTCCAGAAGGGAACAATTGATTGGCAATCCCACCAAATGTGAAGAAGAGTACCCTTTGCACTTTGACACCTCCAGCACACATCAGAGACCTGAGGGAAGCACTGATGAAGAAAGGCGGGTGTTCTATACCAATGAGCTAGCAGTTTAAAGCTCATCTCTTGAGTCAGTACACTTACTGAACTTTTATATCCCATAATGCAAACTTTTTCCCAGTCATCTTCATTAAACGATTTTTTAAATCTGCGTTCCCACTCATCTTTAAATAAAAATATGGGCTGCTGAGATAAGTCCAGAAGGGATTTATATAGTTTAGAGACTAAGTTTCTCTTTCGAGTGTTCTGTAGAATCAAGGAGTCAAAGTCTGTAAGTTTATTTTGGGCTACCTTAATCAGATCTTTTGCTGAGAGGAATGTTCTTAATTGGAAGTATTGCCAAAAAGGGATCTTATTTTCTGAGTCAGTTTCCAGAGTAGTTATGGGGATACAAGTCTGTCCATCAACTAGATCTTTTATAAGGAGATCCTTTCGTAGATTCAAGTGGGGCATAAAATCTGTCTGGTGTCCAGGAAGAAAATTATTGGTTGTCCTCAATGAAGTTAAAGGGCCAGGTAAAGTCGAGACTTTTGTTTCTGAACAGCACTTTCGAAAGGTCAATAAGGTAGCATTAATTAATGGATCAAATTTAATGTATTGTAGGGCTGAGAATTTGTAATCTAGTGTAGGATTCCATGGGCACCACTTAATGTCTTGGCCAAAGAAATCTTTTTCTAGCCTCACCCAATCTTTAGAGTCTTCATTACAATGCCAATCCACAATTCTGCTAATCATGGAGGCTTGGTAGTATCTCCAAATGTCAGGAAGTCCTGCTCCTCCTCTGTCTCTAGGATAAGTTAGTTTATCTTTTCTAATTCTAACAGGTTTCTGTCCCCAAATACATTTAGTGAAAGCTTTCTGCAAGGTCACAAACCAGAGTTTAGGGAGAAAGAGTGGGATAGTAGAGAAGTAATACAATATGCGAGGTAATATCGTCATCTTTAGGCTAGCCATTCGTCCAAACCAGGACAATGGCTTACTCTGCCAGTTCTCCAATGTGTGCTGGACATGCCGAAGCAAAGGGTCAAAGTTACTTTCTTTTAATTTGTCTGTTCTAGAAGTGATCTGGATCCCCAGATATGTAAAACTTTTATCTGCCCACTTAAAAGGAAAGTTTCGAATACAGGATGCTTTTGTGTCAGGGTGAAGTGTCAGGCTCATTCCAAACGACTTGGAGAAGTTAATTTTAAGGTTGGATATCTCTGCAAAAAGCGCAAATTCTTGTAGTAAATTTGGAATCGAAACTAAAGGCTTTGTTATGTAGAAAATCATATCATCAGCGTATGCTGCTAATTTATGTTCTTTTTCACCTATTTGCACTCCAGAGATATTTACATTAGATCGCACTGCATTCAAAAATGGTTCCAAAGATAAAATAGAGATTAGCGGAGAGAGAGGGCATCCCTGCCGTGTGCCATTTTTCAACTGAAAGCTTTTAGAAAGAGTACAATTCACCCTGACACAGGCAGAAGGGTCACTATACAGTAGAGCTATCCATTTTTTCATAGATGGACCCAGGCCCAAACTTTCCAAAAGGGAATGTATATAAGACCAAGACACTCTATCAAAGGCCTTCTCGGCGTCGGTGGAGAGAAGTAACCCCTCCACCGGTCGCCGAGAAAGCCAATGCTGAATATTAATGGTTTTCACTGTGTTGTCCCTGGCTTCACGTCCAGGGACAAATCCAGCCTGGTCCAGAGAGATAAGTTCTGGTACATACCTGATATTTAACGCTTTCAGGCAGAGAAAGAAAAAAAGGAACACAGCATAGTTATTTATGTGCTAGGCACTGTACATACATATTTCTATCTCATCATGTCACATGTCAGTTCGGGTATCCTTTAACCTGGAATTTTTTATTGACTCAAGTACAAGTCTACCCAGCAAAGTTAATGGCTGCACTTGAGGACCAGGAATAATGAACAGCTGCACTTGGGGACCAGGAGGGGTTAAATACTGCAATGCATACAGTACTGCAGCCATTAACCGTTCCTGTCCCTTAAAGTGCTGCAAATAACTCCTCCAGGTCCCCAAGTGCAGCAATTATTCACCCCCTTTCCTGCAGTCCAGTAATTTCCCCCTGCCCCTTTACTTGTTAATTGTTGTGGCAAGGACTTTTAGACCTGTGATTTATAGGCATTTCCTTTATCAAGAAAGAGCCACTTAACACTGAGTAAACATGCAGTGTGCTCAGTGTTGCTCGTGACTCGTGTATAAGTTGACCCCTAAACTTTTATATAGTGAGTCAGACCTAAATTTCTAGACCTACAGTCGAGTATATACAGTAATTCCTGCAGTGTGACTAGCCTTAAAGGGAACCTTAACTGAACGGGGGATAAAGAGTTTCACTTACCTGGGGCTATTACCAGCCCCCTGCAGCAGTTCTATGCCCTCGGAGCCGCTCTGGAATCCTCCGGTCCCGGCTGTCACTTAGTTTCGTTTTAGACGACTCACCAGTCGGCCGGCCGCCATGCGTATTATTGGATTGCAATTCCCTAATTGCAGTAGGGAATGCGTCCAATAATACGCATGGCGGCCGGCTGACTGGTGAGTCGTCAAAATCGAAACTAAGTGACAGCGAGGGACCGGAGGATTCCAGAGCGGCTCCGAGGGCACAGGACTGCTGCAGGGGGCTGGTAATGGCCCCAGGTAATTGAAACTCTTTACCCCCCGTTCAGTTAAGGCTCCCTTTAACTTCAGTAAATGTTCCCATCAATCCTGGGGTTCTTCAGTACGTACAATGTAAATAAGCCATTCTAAGACTTCATTCAAACATTATTACCAGTCTGCATACATGGTCTTCTACACAGGTTCTTTGATGCCTACTACATACGCTCATATGCATTAAAAAGAAGTGAACCCGCTAATAATTCATTTTAATAGCAAACCATAGATAAGTGTGCGGGAAAAAAAGCGAACAGCTTCTAGATTTTTTTTTCTGTGGATGGAAAAACTTGTTAGATGTGAACAGCTGATAGATTAACGTTGATTTACATGAGTAGCCAGTTGTAATGGGTTTCTTCATCACAAAAAAAGGTGAAAAATCACACATAGTATTAAAGGGCTACTGGTTAATTTAACACGTTTTCGCAGTTTTAATGACAAAACCAACTACGGTATCCAATGAAGACTCACTGTTTGGGGTCCAAAGGACAGGGGATTCTCCTCCTGTCGTTTGTTTCCTGCAAGACACATCATATTTACCATTTAATAATTCAAAGATCCTTTCACTGCTCAGATACAAAGTAATCACAACAGAATGCCATATGTTAAGTCTTTAGAATGCCTGATTTTTGAAACACAAAGGAATTACAATACAACTTACCATATTACAGTAGAGTCATAAGAGTTAAAACATGTTCCAGGGTTTATAGAATAATTTTATTTATACAGTAAAACACAGATATCCTTTTACCCCAATATATACTAGCCCCCCTCCCTTCCCCCTTCTGCAATCTGGGTTTTCTTCTCAAGATGCTTTTTTCCCATGTTGTTATTTTTTAGCCTCTTGTCGAAAAACATAGCAGAGGGGTGGTGGCTGGGAATTGATTTTGGTACGCAGCACTGGGTGCCGTGCGCCAAAGTGGGGTGCCGCCATGGCAGCAATGCTATGCTGCGTGCCCCGCTTATCTGTAATTCAGGGCTCTGGTGGCTGTCAGACCCTGAATTACATCTCTCTCCGAGTTGCGACAACTTGGAGGGGGAAAAGTATTTACCGCCACCCCCGAGTTTAGCAGCAGGGAGAGCCGAATGACGGTTCTCCCTGCGCCGGACTGACTGGCGCCGAGACGCCATGTACTCCTAGGAATGACCTATATAACTAAAAAAAAAAAAAAAAAGTAACTGCAAATTCCGACTTTAGGGACTTTTTTTGCTTCACAGGAAGTGGACCTCACTTCGACTGAACTGGAATATTGCATTGGGTTTACAGAGAATCTGTACTCTAAAATCCTTACAATAAAAAGCATACCATTCTATTCATTATGTTCTCCTGGGCCCCTCTGTGCTGTTTCTGCCACTCCCTGGTGCAATCCTGGCTTGTAATTGCCAGTTTTAGGCAGTGTTTACAAACAAAAGACATAGCTGCTAACCAGAATGTGATAGGCTGAGAGGAGCTCAGTCTGTGACACACAGAGCCTGGAGGGGGCGTGGAGAGGGTGTGTATAGCTTCTGCCTATAACAGCAGACAGCACATTCCTGCCTGAGCCCGACAAAGCCGTCAGAGGAAAGAAGATTAGATTATATAACAGAGATAATACAGCCACTGTGCAACTAGGAAAGGCTGCAGTAAGACAGACCACATTAGAACAGGTATAGGAACTTATAGGATAGAAGAAATAAGGCTGAACATTTTGTTACAGAGTCTCTTTAATCTAAAACCTGGTAGACACATCTTACTTTGATAGGTCAATGATTGGCCAATTTTACCATCTCCATGTAGTATCAGGGTTTACCTACACAATCTGTTTACTGTATTCAAAATCTGTTGACCCTCATACCACAGAAGCCTGGTACACACTTTCAATTATGACTGGCCTATCAAAGAGGTTATACTTACCCGAGGCTTCCTCCAGCCCCATGAGCACTGATAAGTCTCTCACCGTCCTCCCAAGTGCCTCCATTTGCCTGATATTGGTCCCAGTAACTGGCTCAGCCGTGCCAGTCGGGCTCTTCTGCGCATGTGCGGAAGGGCCACGCATTCGCAGAAGAGCTGACTGGCACAACTAAGCCAGATTACCAGGCAAACTGAGGCACTCGGGGAATCGGGAGGGACACATCAGTGCTCATGGGACTTGACTTACACTTTAACTGTCAACCAGTATTACATACCAGTGTTCTCCCCAGGCTCTTTTAGCCGGGTGCTCCACCCGGCTAGTTTTGGTAACCACCCGGCTGTCATTGGCTCGCCTCCTCCTATGCTGTATGCAGAGAAGTGCCGGCCCTGCATTCTGTTATCTCGCCACACCCGGCTACTTTTTCTTGCCACCCGGCTACTTTTTCATGCCACCCGGCTGGAAAAAAATTCTGGGGAGAACACTGCATACCTCCCAACTTTTTGAGATGAGAAAGAGGGACACTTAAGCCACGCCTCTGCCACACCCCCATCACACCCCTAGTCACGCATATCATAAAGATTTCACAAGAAAAATATGTTGTTTTATAATTCAAACCACACTGGTCCTTTCTAGCCTGGTTAATTTTCCTTCATATTAACATTTTAACCACTTGCCGACCGCCCCCAGCCGATGGGCGGCGGCAAAGACTGGGCCCAAACGACCGCAATACGCCCATCGGCGGAGGCGGCTGCGGGAGTGGCTATGCGGCGATCGCATCATTCGTGACGCGATCAGCCGCCGGGGACTCGATCCGCCCACCGCTCGTAGTAACCCGCCGGCCGTTCGGAAGCGCCGGCGGGTTACTAGCACCCAGATCGCCGCTGAACATATGTATAATAGGCTTTGTAATGTATACAAAGCCTATTATACTGGCTGCCTCCTGCCCTGGTGGTCCCAGTGTCCGAGGGACCACCAGGGCAGGCTGCAGCCACCCTAGTCTGCACCCAAGCACACTGATTTCCCCCCCCCTGCCCCCTGATCGCCCACAGCACCCCTCAGACCCCCCCCCTGCCCACCCCCCAGACCACTGTTTGCACCCAGTCACCCCCCTAATCACCCATAAATCACTCCCTGTCACTATCTGTCAACGCTATTTTTTTTTTTATCCCCCCCCCTGCCCACTGCCCCCTCCTGATCACCCCCCCCACCCCTCAGATTCTCCCCAGACCCCCCCCCCCCCCAGACCCACCCCCCCGTGTACTGTATGCATCTATCCTCCCTGATCACCTGTCAATCACCCCCTGTCACTGCTACCCATCAATCAGCCCCTAACCTGCCCCTTGCGGGCAATCTGATCACCCACCCACACCAATAGATCGCCCGCAGATCCGACATCAGATCACCTCCCAAGTGCAGTGTTTACATCTCTTCTCTCCTCTAAACACCCACTAATTACCCATCAATCACCCATCAATCACCCCCTATCACCACCTGTCACTGTTACCCATCAGATTAGACCCTAATCTACCCCTTGCGGGCACCCAATCACCCGCCCACACGCTCAGATTGCCCTCAGACCCCCCCTTATCAATTCGCCAGTGCAATATTTACATCTGTTATTCCCTGTAATAACCCACTGATCACCTGTCAATCACCTATCAATCACCCCCTGTCACTGCCACCCATCAATCACCCCCTGTCACTGCCACCCATCAATCAGCCCCTAACCTGCCCCTTGCGGGCAATCTGATCACCCACCCACACCAATAGATCGCCCGCAGATCCGACATCAGATCACCTCCCAAGTGCAGTGTTTACATCTCTTCTCTCCTCTAAACACCCACTAATTACCCATCAATCACCCCCTATCACCACCTGTCACTGTTACCCATCAGATTAGACCCTAATCTGCCCCTTGCGGGCACCCAATCACCCGCCCACACGCTCAAATTGCCCTCAGACCCCCCCTTATCAATTCGCCAGTGCAATATTTACATCTGTTATTCCCTGTAATAACCCACTGATCACCTGTCAATCACCTATCAATCACCCCCTGTCACTGCCACCCATCAATCACCCCCTGTCACTGCTACCCATCAATCAGCCCCTAACCTGCCCCTTGCGGGCAATCTGATCACCCACCCACACCAATAGATCGCCCGCAGATCCGACATCAGATCACCTCCCAAGTGCAGTGTTTACATCTCTTCTCTCCTCTAAACACCCACTAATACCCATCAATCACCCCCTATCACCACCTGTCACTGTTACCCATCAGATTAGACCCTAATCTGCCCCTTGCGGGCACCCAATCACCTGCCCACACCTCAGAACGTCCTCAGACCCCAGCCCTGATCACCTCGCTAGTGCATTGCTTGCATCTATTTCCCCCCCTCTAATCACACCTTGAGACACCCATCAATCACCTCCTGTCACCCCCTAGCACACCTACCCATCAGATCAGGCCCTAATTTGCCCCGTGTGGGCTCCTGATCACTCGGCCAAACCCTCAGATCCCCCTCAGACCCCCTTCCGATCACCTCCCCAGTGCATTGATTGCATCTATTTTCCCCTCTAACCGCCCCCTGAGACACCCATCAATCACCTCCTGTCACCCCCCTAGCACTCCTATCCATCAGATCAGGCCCAAAACATCCTGTCATCTAAGAGGCCACCCTGCTTATGACCGGTTCCACAAAATTTGCCCCCTCATAGACCACCTGTCATCAAAATTTGCAGATGCTTATACCCCTGAACAGTCATTTTGAGAAATTTGGTTTCCAGACTACTCACAGTTTTGGGCCCGTAAAATGCCAGGGCAGTATAGGAGCCCCACAAGTGACCCCATTTTAGAAAGAAGACACCCCAAGGTATTCTGTTAGGTGTATGATGAGTTCATAGAAGATTTTATTTTTTGTCAAAAGTTAGCGGAAATTGGATTTTTATTGTTTTTTTCACAAGGTGTCATTTTTCACTAACTTGTGACAAAAAATAAAATCTTCTATGAACTCACCATACCCCTAACAGAATACCTTGGGGTGTCTTCTTTCTAAAACGGGGTCACTTGTGGGGTTCCTATACTGCCCTGGCATTTTAGGGGCCCTAAACCGTGAGGAGTAGTCTAGAAAACAAATGCCTCAAAATGACCTGTGAATAGGACGTTGGGCCCCTTAGCGCACCTAGGCTGCAAAAAAGTGTCACACATGTGGTATCGCCATACTCAGGAGAAGTAGTATAATGTGTTTTGTGGTGTATTTTTACACATACCCATGCTGGGTGGGAGAAATCTCTCTGTAAATGGACAATTGTGTGTAAAAAAAATCAAAAATGTGTCATTTACAGAGATATTTCTCCCACCCAGCATGGTTATATGTAAAAATACACCACAAAACACATTATACTACTTCTTCTGAGTACGGCGATACCACATGTGTGACACTTTTTTGCAGCCTAACTGTGCTAAGGGGCCCAAAGTCCAATGAGTACCTTTAGGATTTCACAGGTCATTTTGAGACATTTGGGTTCAAGACTACTCCTCGCGGTTTAGGGCCCCTAAAATGCTAGGGCAGTATAGGAACCCCACAAGTGACCCCATTTTAGAAAGAAGACACCCCAAGGTATTCTGTTAGGTGTATGATGAGTTCATAGAAGATTTTATTTTTTGTCACAAGTTAGCGGAAATTGATATGTATTGTTTTTTTTTCACAAAGTGTCATTTTCCGCTAACTTGTGACAAAAAAAAAATCTTCTATGAACTCACCATACTCCTAACAGAATACCTTGGGGTGTCTTCTTTCTAAAATGGGGTCACTTGTGGGGTTCCTATACTGCCCTGGCATTTTAGGGGCCCTAAACCGTGAGCAGTAGTCTAGAATCCAAATGCCTCAAAATGACCTGTGAATAGGACGTTAGGCCCCTTAGCGCACCTAGGTTGCAAAAAAGTGTCACACATGTGGTATCGCCGTACTCAGAAGAAGTAGTATATTGTGTTTTGGGGTGTATTTTTACACATACCCATGCTGGGTGGGAGAAATCTCTCTGTAAATGGACAATTGTGTGTAAAAAAAATCAAACAATTGTCATTTACAGAGATATTTCTCCCACCCAGCATGGGTATGTGTAAAAATACACCCCAAAACACATTATACTACTTCTCCTGAGTACGGCAATACCACATGTGTGGCACTTTTTTGCACCCTAAGTGCGCTAAGAGGCCCAAAGTCCAATGAGTACCTTTAGGATTTCACAGGTCATTTTGCGACATTTGGTTTCAAGACTACTCCTCACGGTTTAGGGCCCCTAAAATGCCAGGGCAGTATAGGAACCCCACAAATGACCCCATTTTAGAAAGAAGACACCCCAAGGTATTCCGTTAGGAGTATGGTGAGTTCATAGAAGATTTTATTTTTTGTCACAGGTTAGTGGAAAATGACACTTTGTGAAAAAAAACAATTAAAATCAATTTCCGCTAACTTGTGACAAAAAAAAAAAAATCTTCTATGAACACACCATCCTCCTAACGGAATACCTTGGGGTGTCTTCTTTCTAAAATGGGGTAATTTGTGGGGTTCCTATACTGTCCTGGCATTTTAGGGGCCCTAAACCGTGAGGAGTAGTCTTGAAACGAAATTTCTTCAAAATGACCTGTGAAATCCTAAAGGTACTCATTGAACTTTGGGCCCCTTAGCGCAGTTAGGGTGCAAAAAAGTGCCACACATGTGGTATCGCCGTACTCAGGAGAAGTAGTATAATGTGTTTTGGGGTGTATTTTTCCACATACCCATGCTGAGTGGGAGAAATATCTCTATAAATAGACAATTGTGTGTAAAAAAAAATAAAACAATTGTCATTTACGGAGATATTTCTCCCACCCAGCATGGGTATGTGTAAAAATACACCCCTAAAACACATTATACTACTTCTCCTGAGTACGGCAATACCACATGTGTGGCACTTTTTTGCAGCCTAACTGCGCTAAGGGGCCAAAAGTCCAATGAGCATCTTTAGGCTTTACAGGGGTGCTTACAATTAGGCACCCCCCAAAATGCCAGGACAGTGAACACACCCCACAAATGACCCCATTTTGGAAAGTAGACACTTCAAGGTATTCAGAGAGGAGCATAGTGAGTCCGTGGCAGATTTCATTTTTTTTTGTCGCAAGTTAGAAGAAATGGAAACTTTTTTTTTTTCTTTTTTTGTCAGAAAGTGTCATTTTCCGCTAACTTGTGACAAAAAATAAAATCTTCTATGAACTCACCATGCCTCTCACTGAATACTTTGGGATGTCTTCTTTCCAAAATGGGGTCATTTGGGGGGTATTTGTACTATCCTGGAATTTTAGCCCCTCATGAAACCTGACAGGTGCGCAGAAAAGTCAGAGATGCTTGAAAATGGGAAAATTCACTTTTGGCACCATAGTTTGTAAACGCTATAACTTTTACCCAATCCAATAAATATGAATGTTTTTTTTTTTTAATCAAAGACATGTAGCAGAATAACTTTCGCGCTCAAATGTATAGGAAATTTTACTTTATTTGAAAAATGTCAGCACAGCAAGGTAAAAAAGTCATTTTTTTGCCAAAATTCATGTCTTTTTTGATGAATATAATAAAAACTAAAACTCACAGCAGCAATCAAATAGCAGCAAAAGAAAGCTGTATTAGTGACAAGAAAAGGAGGTAAAATTCCTTTAGGTGGTAGGTTGTATGACCGAGCAATAAACCGTGAAAGCTGCAGTGGTCTGAATGGAGAAAAAGGCTCTGGTCCTTAAGGGGCGAAAAGACTGTGGTCCTCAAGTGGTTAAAATTAGTAATATATCAATTTAAAGAATGGGAATAAAGTTTGGAGTAAATCAAACACATTTTTTAATTAAGTAGAGAAATATATATATTTACATAGAAAGAGGGACAAAGTCCTGAAAGAGGGACAAATGAGGAGGAAAGAGGGACAGGGCTCCCAAAGAGGGACTGTCCCTCCAACAGAGGGACAGTTGGGATCTATTTCTAACTTTTCTACTACTATCTTGGTTCTGTGCATGCGATTCGTCCTCTTCTTTATTGTTTGTTTTATAATTACCTCCCCATTCTCTGCATGCTCACCACAGAACTTCTTCCCCTCTGACACGATCATCTTGCAATAGCGTCTCTTCCTCTGCACGAAGTAGCCACATCTCCCTGGCAGGGGACCTGATGGAAGCCTACCATCTCCACAGGAGTCTCGCTGCTCTTGGCCTGCTTGTGTGTCCATTAGCTGCTAGACTCCACTATCTGATTTCCTTTATCGTGATGTGGAATCTTCCCTGTTTCCTTATCCCACCTCAGCATATGCCCACTCTGCCCGCAACAAATATGGCGCCCGCAGCACTCCCATACTACCGTCGCACGCACTAGCGGAAAAACGTAGCGACCAAAGTCAACATGACGACAAAACACCAAGGACGCTCAACGTCATCACGCCGAAGACGCAGCGGGCGGTTGATTTGGAATTTGTACCGCGACCTAGAGTAGTTGGGAACTAAAACTCACTAGGGAAACTTCAACAGAAAGATAGATACACAGAGAGCTACATGGGGGAGGCCAAATGTGTTTGTGCGGCCCAGCTACACCGGTCTGGATAGAGGGTGGGTAACAGCAGCCATAGAGGGCCTGGAGGGTGACAGGAGGAAGCCTGCAGGATTGATGGACCCTTGAGAGACCGGGAAGGAAGAGGTCAGCAGCTCTGGGGCTTGGCTAGGCGAGGTACAGGATGACTCAGGTCCAGGAGCTGCTCAGCCGAGAGCTGAAGGTTCTCCTGAGGGGTCAGGACTGCAAGGACAGGTAAGGCAGCATGGCAACTTCACTTTCTTCTCACAAGCCATATGGAAGGCTAACTGCCTAAACTTTTTGTTGGTGGTGGGGGCATAGCCAGAGCAAGGAAGGGTGAGGACTGTCGCAATGCTTTATTGTTTCACATCTTTCCTGTTGCTCTCTCAAATGTGAGAAGGCTCTTTAAAGCTACATTCAAAGTATGGTGTTACTCTGCATATTCTGCAAAAGCTGGATTGTAATGAAGGGCAAAAGGTGCATTGTGTGTTGTACATGTATTGAAATGCATACAGTACAAAGTTTTCTGCACTGCACCTGTTAATAGTTGTGTTATGTGGTAACCCACTGCATGCGGTAGATTGCCTAGTGCAGGGAGACCCGTCTCATAGCTTCTTCCTGCGCCCAAATTGCCATTGCGGGGAACATACAGTATGTATGCTTTTCCAACCCCCTGTAGTTTTTCAGGTCCCTCTGTGTTCCCACCGTTGTGCTGTGGTCTGCCCCTGAATTGGACTTGGCACGTACAGTGCTTAAGTATAGAATAAGACACACAAAGTACGACAGACACCATTTCACAAACAGAAATAGCAGAGTAGCATAATATACAAATATGGCAACTTCTCTCTAAATATGACCTCTACTAAGTGCAATATACAGCAGACTCAAACATGAACTTCCCGGTGCCTTGTGGTCCTGGTTGAGATGGATCGACACCTCTGGCATGACTGAAGAAGGAGTGGCCTGGGTGTGATGGATTGTTGGCGAGCCTCATTGCTCTGGAGCTGTAGAGGAGGTCCAGAGGGGGAAGTGGTTTCCTGATGATCCTCTCTCCGCTGATCTGATGACCCTCTGTAGTTTGTGTCTGTCACTGGTGGAGGAGCCATCAAATTAGTTCTTCACCAATGTATAAAACTGACGTGCAGTGATCCACTCTGGAGCAACGAACAGAGGATTTACTGATGGAGGAGCCAGCATACCAGACCAGGATGGAAGAACATAGGAGAGTTTAAACTGTGGCAGAGTAGAAGCTCGACAGAAGCTCCTGGGCCATACCAAACTTCTTCAGTTGACGGAAGAAGAATAGTCTCTGCTGGGCTTACCTCTGGGTGGATGCTTTGTTGGCCTTCCAGCTCAGGTCATTAAGAGATGGCTGTGCCCAGAAGGTGGACACAGGTTACTCTTACAACTTCCATGCCGTCAATGTGGATTGTAGCTGGGGTAGGGGCGTGCTTTCTAAAGTCAATGATCATATCGACTGCTTTTGTGGTGTTGAGGACCAGCCTGTTCTGTCTACGCCAGTGGCAAATTCTATCAACCTGCTGGTGTACCTAGCAAATTGTTTCAGATTAAGGTGCTCAGGTCCCTTTTTAAGCAGACCTGAACAGAGAACTTCCTCTCTGCTCTAAAAGATGCACAACAGCATAACCTTTAAAGGACAACTGTAGTGAGAAGA
This sequence comes from Hyperolius riggenbachi, assembly GCF_040937935.1. Lineage (NCBI taxonomy): Eukaryota > Metazoa > Chordata > Amphibia > Anura > Hyperoliidae > Hyperolius > Hyperolius riggenbachi. Next base: position 138,100,833 of record NC_090651.1, on the reverse strand, counting down.
ATATGGAGACTGCTATATTTATTTCTTCTTAAACAATACCAATTGCTTGGCAGCCCTGTTGATCTATTTGGCTGCAGTAGTGTCTGAATCACACCAGAAACAAGCATGCAGCTAATCTTGTCAGATCTGTCAATATGATCAGAAACATCTGATATGCTGCATGCTTGTTCAGAGGCTAGGGTAAAATTATTAGAGGCAGGGGATCAGCAGGACAGCCAGGCAACTGGCATTGCTTATAAGTAAATAATTATGGCAGCTTCCATATCAGTTTCACTTCAGTTGTCCTTTAAAGAAAAACATTTGTTACAGCTGATACAAATGCTGCAATAAATCTGTGTCCACTTCCTGCTTTCTTGGAAGCAGATATGTTAACATTCAGGGCTTTTCAAATGAGCTTATCTGCAGTCATGTGACACAGAAAGAGATCAAATTAGACAGGCTAAACTGTGTAAATACAGGGTGCATTTCTCTGCTTTCCTTCTGTCCTGTGCAAGAGTTCAGCTCCACTAAATTTCCCCAGTGTGCAGGGGCAGCACTACAGACATGATACAAAGCTGGGGCCAGTGGGAAACACACACAGCAGGAGACAAGTGCCTCAGACAGCCTGTCATTAAACATGCTGTGCATGGCTGTGTCTCCTCTGCGTGCCCCCCAAAGTAAATAAACATGCAGAGGTCTGAAGGGGCATCACTTCTCCTGATCTCCGTGTCTCCCTCCAGCTGGATTAAACGTGCAGCTGCTGTTTTCAGCTACTCAGGCATGTTGTTTAGTTGCAGTCTGGAGGAGAAGGAGAGACTACATGAGCTGCTGCTCTGAGGCTGTCCCAGAGACCCATGTGGCTCTCATCTCACTCCTGGAAGCTGCTGCTGTGTGGGCGTTTTTTTGCTTTACTTCTCTCTCCGGTTTCATTAACGAGAGTGAGAGGCACCGTAATAAAACAGATCCTATCACTTGGAGAGCAGTAGGAAGAATCGGAGCAGGAGTCCCGCCCCTTACAACCCGTCCAGCCAATCCCTCCCTGTCTCACCAGAACACTTGAGCTGACAGGCAGAGGAGCGCTCCTTCAGTGTACAGTGTCAGCCTTTGCTATTGTGCGAGGCTGGCGCTGACTGAAAGCAGGCAATGGAGCGCTCCTATGTGAAGTTTACTAGAAGCCCCAGGCGAGCACATAACAGGCGGGCGGGGCTTCAAATCAGCCGGGCGGCCCGCCCACCTAATTAGCCCTGGGGAGAACACTGGCCAGGGCAGTATAGGAACCCCACAAGTGACCCCATTTTAGAAAGAAGACACCCCAAGGTATTTTGTTAGGTGTATGACGAGTTCATAGAAGATTTTATTTTTTGTCACAAGTTAGCGGAAATTGATTTGTATTGTTTTTTTTTTTTTTTTCACAAAGTGTCAATTTCCGCTAACTTGTGACAAAAAAAAAATCTATGAACTCACCATACTCCTAGCGGAATACCTTGGGGTGTCTTCGTTCTAAAATGGGGTCATTTGTGGGGTTCCTATACTGCCCTGGCATTTTAGGGGCCCTAAACCATGAGGAGGAGTCTTGAGACCAAATGACGCAAAATGACCTGTGAAATCCTAAAGGTACTCATTGGACTTTGGGCCCCTTAGCGCAGTTAGGGTGCAAAAAAGTGCCACACGTGGTATCGCCGTACTCAGAAGTAGTATGTGTTTTGGGGTGTATTTTTACACATACCCATGCTGAGTGGGAGAAATATCTCTGTAAATGGACAATTGTCTGTAAAGAAAAAAATCAAAAAATTGTCATTTACAGAGAGATTTCTCCCACCCAGCATTGGTATGTGTAAAAATACACCCCAAAACACATTATACTACTTCTCCTGAGTACGGCAATACCACATGTGTGGCACTTTTTTGCAGCCTAACTGCGCTAAGGGGCCCAAAGTCCAATGAGCACCTTTAGGCTTTACAGGGTGCTTACAATTAGGCACCCCCCAAAATGCCAGGACAGTAAACACACCCCACAAATGACCCCATTTTGGAAAGTAGACACTTCAAGGTATTCAGAGAGGAGCATAGTGAGTCCGTGGCAGATTTCATTTTTTTTTTTTTGTCGCAAGTTAGAAGAAATGGAAACTTTTTTTTTTGGGTCACAAAGTGTCATTTTCCGCTAACTTGTGACACAAAATTTAAAATCTTCTATGAACTCACCATGCCTCTCAGTGAATACTTTGGGATGTCTTCTTTCCAAAATGGGGTCATTTGGGGGGTATTTATACTATCCTGGAATTTTAGCACCTCATGAAACATGACAGGTGGTCAGAAAAGTCAGATGCTTCAAAATGGGAAAATTCACTTTTGGCACAATAGTTTGTAAACGCTATAACTTTTACCCAAACCAATAAATATACACTGAATGGATTTTTTTTTATGGAAGACATGTAGCACAATAAATTTGGACAAAAATGTATACAGAAACTTTACTTTATTTGAAAAATGTCAGCACAGAAAGTAAAAAACATTTTTTGACAATTCATGTCTTTTTTGATTAATATAATAAAAACTAAAACTCGCAGCAGCAATCAAGTAGCACCAAAAGAAAGCTGTATTAGTGACAAGAAAAGGAGGTAAAATTCATTTAGGTGGTAGGTTGTATGACGAGCAATAAACCGTGAAAGCTGCAGTGGACTGAATGCAGAAAAAGGCACTGGTCCTTTAAGGGGCGAAAAGACTGTGGTCCTCAAGTGGTTAAGTTACCTCCTCTGTAGTTATTTTCACACGCAGTTAATTAACAGCCTGTCTTTGGCCTCAATTCACTAAGCTTATCCCCTGTCTTTAATAACTCTTCTAGAGTTGTTACCATGGTAATAAGGCATGTAGTATTCAGGAAACATTTTACCTCAGGCAAACCTAAAGTTAACTCTTCAATCCTTAAAATAACTTCAGAGTTAAAGACAGGCTGTTTATTAACTGCATGTGAAAATAACTACAGAGGAGGTAAAATAACTACAGAGGAGGTAAAATAACTACAGAGGAGGTAACTTAACTACAGAGGAGGTAACTTAAAGGGACTCCGAGCTCATAAAAAAAAATTAAAGTTGTATTCACCTGGGGCTTTCTCCAGCCCAGTGCTGGTCGGGAGGTCCCACGATGGCGTCCTGGCTGGCTCTTCTCCTTCTCCCCGCTCCGGAATGGCTGACAGGCCGCAGCCCGGGCGACACTCGCCCGAGTGTCGGGCTGCTCCTTCCGCGTATGATGCGGGTTACGTCACACGCCGGCCGCCTCGCGTCATCACGGAGGCCGGCGTGGCAGTACGGCGCATGCGCGCTGTAATCGCGTATGGAAATAATCGATCTGACAGTAAATCGACCAGAAAATCTCAGTGTGTACCCAGCATAAGGTTTGCCTGAGGTAAAATGTTTCCTGAATACTACATGCCTCATCACCGTGGTGATAACTCTAGAAACAGGAGATAAGCTTAGTGAATTGAGGCCATTGGCCTCAATTCACTAAGATCATGCTGGAGATAAGGCAAGAGAAAACTTACCTCCACATAGTGAGAGTTATCTTATCTCTTCATCCCTTACGTTACCTCTTCTGTAGTTAATTTACCTCCTCTGTAGTTATTTTCACACGCAGTTAATGAACAGCCTGTCTTTAACTCTGGAGTTATTTTAAGGATTAAAGAGTTAACCTAAAGACACAAGGGTTAACTTTAGGTTTGCCTGAGGTAAAATGTTTCCTGAATACTACATGCCTTATCACCATGGTAACAACTCTAGAAGAGTTATTAAAGACAGGAGATAAGCTTAGTGAATTGAGGCCAATGTCTGTTGCAATGGAACGTGTGTTCAGTGTGGAAGGAGCCTTAGGGCTAGTTCAGTGCTCGGTTGGGTTGGAGAATATTTCTGCATGTCAACTTACTCCCTATCCAATTCAATGGGCCTGTTCACAGTACTGCGCTGTAATGGATCACGCTATTCTAACTCGCTGCATGCAGACTTTTAAAGTCTATGGTCCTGTCTCATTGCAGTTCACACTCATTATAATGTGTGCTTTATGCAACTTACCACTGTGAACCTAACCTAAAACTACATCTAAAGGTGCGTACACACGCACTACTATAGAGGACGGGTCCCTCAGACCCTCCCGCTGGGCAGGCGTTCTTCCGACAGTAGTGCGTGTGTACAGTCTGAGGGACCCGTCGTTCTCTATAGTAGTGCGTGTGTACGCAACTTTAGGGGAACTTCAGCCTAAACAAACATACTGTCATTAAATTAATTTACATTAGTTATGTTAATTAAAATAGAAAGGTAATATAATCTCTTACCCACCCTGTTATAAAAGTCCCATGCACGCCTCCAGGACTTCTCAAGAGCTGCGTGCACTAGGTTTCAAATCTCAAATTCAAAATTAAAAAAAAAAATTGCACCAAAACAGCAGAATGAGAACAACATCAGAAATACCATCATGCTTTGCACAGCACCAGGGGAAAAATGCCTGGGCAGTTTTTTTCTGCAGATAAAAAAAAAAGAGGCTTGAGTAAGTTCAAATGCTGTAAAACTTAAACCCCAAGCCTTTTCCGTGCTGCTGAGTAGATTTAGTCTGGAGGTTTACTTTAAAGTTAATCATTTGAAGACATTCAGTGGTGTGCAAAGGAGTGCTTACACTTACATGTAGGCTGCTTTCACAGGCATTCCAATGTTCAGCTGTTTTACCCCTCAAATGCCCCCCCTTCAAGTCTTGACCAGACTAATAGCAGTGCACAGCAGTGTTGTCTGGGAACATGCTCATGTCGCATACACCGCTAATGTGACTTAGGGGTCATTTCAGGTTCACCAAAATTCTCCAGTATTGGTGTTCTGTATTCCCTCCTACCTTATTTCATCTTTGCCCACTCCACCCAACAAAATTAAATTGAAAATTAATTCACATTAACTATAAGATGACTTCAGTGTCTTCCAAAGAGAAAGGCAGCACAGATAGGATAGGCCTATGCCTTTACCCTTATGGTGCCCATGTACGATACAATAAAAACGTTTGATTTTCCCGTTTATTTGATCTAAATGATCGAATCCAATGAAAGTTGAAAATATGTTTTTGTTCGATCAAGAAATTCGAATGATTATCCCGTTTTGTTTTTTTTCCGAGAAAAATCTGAACGGACATGCTGGACAAATCTTTATATTCGATCTAACGGAATAATTGAACTAAATTATCTAATCAAAAAAATGAAAAATTGTACCATGTATGTGCACCTTTTAAAGAGAACGTGAGATGACACAGAAAAAAAAATCATACATATCTGGGGCTTCCTCCAGTCCCCTTCAGCCTGATTACTCCCTCGGCGCCATCTCCCGCCTCCTGGATCCACTGTAAGGGCTCCCGGTAACTTCGGCCAGTCGGGGCTTACTGCACATAAGTGGACCGGCCGCGCTCCCATGGCCAGGAGTATTCTGCGCAGGCTCATCCGCATGGCTGCACTGTGCATGCGCTGATTGTTTTTGGGAGCCCTTACGGATGATCCAGGAGGCGGACGATGGCCAGAGGGAGCAATCGGGCTGAAGGGGGCTGGATGAAGTCCCAGGTATGTAAGGTTGTGTTTGTTTGTTTTTTTTCTTTCTTTCAATGTGTCATCTCATGTACACTTTAAAGAGACTGTAACAAAAATTTCAGCCTTATTTCTTCTATCCTATAAGTTCCTATACCTGTTCTAATGTGGTCTGTATTACTGCAACCTTTTCTAGTTGCACTGTCTCTGTAATATATCTAATCTTCTTTTCTTTGTTAAGCTTTGTCGACCCAGGGAGGAATGGGCTGCCTCTGTTAATGAATACAAGTTATGCACGTCCCCTGCAGGCTCTGTGTGGTTTTACTGAGGGGGTAAGGGAGCTGTCAAGTGCTGGGAAACTGAGAATCCCAGACTGGAGTCCAGAAAATTCACTATGTAATATAAACTTGTAGTATAACACACACACCGTACTAACACACACACCGTACACACACACACACCGTACACACACACACACCGTACACACACACACACCGTACACACACACACACCGTACACACACACACACACCGTACACACACACACACCGTACACACACACACACACCGTACACACACACACACCACACACACACACACACACACCACACACACACACACACACACACACACACACACACACACCGTACACACGTTTTTATTGTACAAATCGGACAGTACAGATTCTCTTTTAAAGAGAACCCGAGGTGGGATTTAATGTTAGTGGGGCACAGAGGCTGGTTGTGCACACTATCACCAGCCTCTGTTTCCTTATGGTGTGCCCCCAGGACCCCCCTGCGCTCTGCTATCCCCAGCGCTGTGCTAGCGACACACAGTGTGTCGCCAACAGGCTGTTTACCTGTGACTGTCTGTCAGCGCCGCTCCCCCGCCTCCTCTGTATCGGCGCTTCCCGCCCGCGTCCCTTCCCTCCAATCAGCGGGAGGGAAGGGATGCGGGCGGGTAGCGCCGATATCTTCAATCTTTGTTTCTCCACATTGTAAATTCACCTCAAAACATAATAGCATCAGGTTTATTCAGTGGTTTCAATCTTTCCAAAAGGAAGCTTTGTTATCCAGCAGTGGATGAATTTACAGCGCAGATGCGAGATTAAAAGAAGGTGTTTGGCTGCAACAGGGACCAGGATGAAGGCACAGCATCCACTGTATGCCTTTCTCTACATTCCCTGTATGTCTTTGAAGTTTGACTGCTGTCATGTTTACTTTAAATGTTTTAACATTTGACTTCGTTTTTTTGTTTTGTTTTGTTTATATCTACTAATCATACTACTGTAATTATACTGTCTTCCAGACGACAGTGTGTCCGGATCTGGATTGAGCTGCACACTGCTTCCTCACCTGCCCATAAAAAGGTGCGTATAGTTTTTACACTCAATCAGTAGTAGAGTAGAGTCTAACATTTGTAATTACAGTAGAATTATTTTTATAGTAAATTCTAAGGGACCTGGCCAGGTAGTTTACTGTGTTATAATTTGTTATACATTGTATATTTATACAAGTACTGTACATGGACAGGAACTGGGGACAAGGTTTACTATATCAGTTTACTATGACAAAATGCTACTTTATATACTGAGAGTTTATAGGCTTAATTTCAGTACAAGTTTTGTTGGTAGTGTGTTTTAGGACCGGGTTTTTGAAGATTAGTGTACCTTAAATAGTTTTTACTGGTGGAAATGGTGGAGTAAAAAATGTTAGCAAATTCTAGTACTTGACGTGGCATCAAAGGTATGCATTATATTGTAATGGTATGTCCACTCTGTGATGGAATCTGGAATAAGCTTGTGTGGGGAGTGTGTTCTGGACACTGGTCTTAGAGGATTAGCGTACTTCAAATAGTTTTTTTTTTTTCCCCCTTTGAGAAATGGAAAAAATATTACCAAATTCTAGTACTTGATTTGGCATCTTAGGGAGTCACTAAGTGATAACTCAACATAATGTATCAGTAATTTGACACCGCTTCACAACTATGACTATCACATAAAAATGTTTTTCCACCAATAGGACCAGCACACTCTAAGATTCTTCTGAAATCATAGTTGCTTTTTATTCAGTGTTCCTTATATATAAACATAGCGACACATCCAGGGAATGCACAGGCAATAGTTACTAAATCCATCAAATAAACTTAATTCCACTGGCTACAGATATCAGGCAAAGTGAATATTAAGCAGAGTCCAACTCAAGTAAACGTGTCTAGTTCAGTTAGCAACAGACTCAGGACTCGATCAGTTTTTGTCTGTTATGCCCATTTCAAGCCAAAAATGTGCACTCAAACACAAGAAAATGACAACCACCTTAAAGAGGAACGCATATCTAATCACAGTGAAGTAACACATTTCAAATAAACCAATCGCAATCTCTTACCAAAGACTGACCTGATGGGAAACCACAGTAATATGTAAATTGGGACATACCTCATTGTCAACAAACACCCCTTGGTAACATCATGAGGGAAAGCCAGGAAGATGAGGAACCAGCCCACTGTATAATAAGGTGTCCAAAGACACACTAATAGGAGCCACATAAGCACAAATATGCCACCCTCTGTGATGCTCAATAGGGTGTACATAAGGGAAAGGGCGTATGGGTGTACCGCCGGCATCACCACTCCAACTCGCGAGTGTTGTGAAAAAGTGAGTCGCTATGGCTCCACCTTACAACTATCACGTGGGTCCTGTACATAGCAACATTGACGTCAGCATCGCATTATGTAACAAGACACATGTGGTCACTTGTATAAACAACACATCAGGGTCTGTGGAAAAGAAAGAATTGTATTAAATTATAATCTATTTAAAATCTATAATTGATTATTCAATTATAGTCAATTTATGACTAGAAAATTCACAATATGCTACGTAAATCCTATTCACGATTTAATCCTCTAGGATGCAACATATCAAGGCGTTTGATCCCCTGTGCCTCAGCCCTCAACACCCTTATCCTATCACCGCCCCTCCTATCAAACCCCTGCAATGTGCCATATCCACCAATGATCTGATCTGATCTCTCTCAATATCAGAGGCCCATGCGTAAATGTATCGCATAAGATTTCTTTCATTAGAGGGCCCTTTCACACACTGCGATATTTTACCGTAATCCCACCACAGGGCAATGGAAGTCTATGGGTTAAATCACATTGCTTGCGGTGCGCTGCGCCGAAAGTCCTCTATCTAATATTTGTGTCGCGCATGCGCAGAAAAGTATTTTTACAAAACCCGTATTCCCGAAACAGGAAGTGAGTGCAAGCGAGCGTCACTTCCTGTTTGGCTGTCAGCCAGAAGGGGATTGCCGCGTACTAATGCGGTGATCTCCGAAGGCCTTTTTTTGGTGGTGCGTAGCCTGGCCACTGCTGCTCCATTCTCAGTATGAAACCGGCCTGATTGATATAGAATGACATCCATTACTACTACTTGTCAACCCTTGTCCGCAGATTTGGTTATATAGTTTGCGGATAAGGATAGCTCCCTCAGGACCTTTCTTTCACCCATGTCCCTATTTCCATTTCCTCCTAGAACCCGACACTTTTAACTCCCATCTCAGTATCTCAACATCTGATCTAACTAATTCTATAAACCCTTCAATTACTGGATGTGAGGAAGGCATAAAATCTCTACGATTCCTCAGTCCAAAATCTTTGAATGAAAGTTCAGTTCCTCTAGCCTCGGGTAACCTTTCAAAGTTTTGGCATCTGTGAAAAAAAGGTTTTCAACTTAATTTTGTGAAAAAATCTCTCCAAATCTAGATCGATGAAAGAAAAAAAAAAAAAAAAAGTCTGGGTTGTACGTTGGGCAAAACTACAATCCCTCTATAAAGGATTGTATCCTCACAATCAGATAATACCTTGGAAGAGAGATTCATAAATAAGAGGTTCATCAATTAGGTCTTTTTGTCCTTAGGGTTGTACAACAGACAAGGGGACATGACCTGCGTATGGAGGAAAGAAGTGTTTGCCATCTATTTAGAAAGGGGTCCAGTAAGAGTGGTTAAAATCTAGAATATCTTACCTCAGGAAGCAGTTATGGCAAACTGTTTGCATTTAAAGAGGGCTTGGATGCTTCCCTTTAATTAAAGGGCATCCACTGCTACAATTACTAGATAATTCCTGGGGGAGTTTATCAGGGGATTTATCTGACTGCCATCTTGAGTCGGGAAGGAATCTTTCCCTTTAAGGCTAATTTTCCCTGGTCTTTTTCACCTTCCCCTGGATCAATTGGGACATGTGTGCGTTCAGAACAGTGTTGTTTTTTTCTCTGGTTGAACTTATGGACGGATGTCTTTTTTTTTTTTTTCATTATTATTATTATTTAGTATTTATATAGTGCCGACATCTTCCGCAACGCTGTACAGAGTAAATATATAATTTTTATTTTTTTCATCCGAGCTAACTGTTACTATGTGAATGGGGCAATACATTTTACTGTAGAGGTAAGGAATTCCTTCAGTTTATACGTCTCTGGGAATATCTCTCCATAGAAATCTGCGTCAGGATCAGAAGTTTTTAGCTTGCTCTGTGGACAAGGCTTGGCTTTCACTTGCAAGGATAAACATAATGAATGCATATTTTAGTTGTGATTTCCTTTGTGCCAGCTACTCTTTTCTCTCTCCATTTTCAGCATGTCATGAGTGCTTTACAATTATATCAAGGGCAGCAAATGCAGTAATAGCAATTGCTTGCAATAGTTAAGTTGAGATTTGTATTGCTAAGGGAAATACTTACGTTTGCATGCTCCTTTTTACTGCAGGACCTTGTGGTTCGGATGACGGATGATACAGATCCTTTCTTTCTCTACAATCTTGTTATAACTGAAGACGATTTCCAAAATCTAAAGCTACAGCAGGGCCTCCTGGTAGATTATACTGCTTTTCCTCAGAAGTTTATTGATTTGCTGCATCAGTGTATTAATGAGGAAAATAAAGATATTCCAAGGTAAGTAGATGATACTAGGAGGGCCGTCACTTTGCCCCTTTTAGTAAAAAATTCCTTATGCTGCTGTATTTTTTCTTTAGGGTTCTCAGTTTACAGAACCTGCTGCTAACTGATGGTGTATTCATAGCTAGCTATGCTTCAGTACAGAACTCGGCCTCAAACTGTCACCCAAGGGATCGGGTCCGTATCCCTGCAAGCGACAGGCCTTCTACGTGCTTTCAAGAGAATCTGTATTGAAGAAATGACATATAAATAAACAAACCATCCTGTTCGGGGACATCTCCTAGCCCTCTCTGTTACATTTTTGCAGCTCCTCGCCGCAATCTTGCCGATTTAAAAAAAGAAAAGTTTTACAAACTGTTTTGTAAACCATAAAGATGGCCGCCAAAACCGGAAGCACATCAGTGGAGACAAGTTTATATTATTACACAGTAAATTCAGTCCTCAGATGTTATTTGCAAGTTTAGAAAAAAGTTTTACCTTCTGCCTCCCAAGGCTCTGTGCCACTGAAGTGTGACAAGAATCTGACAATAAACACAACTGTTTCTTCTGAGCCAGGAGTATGGGCTCTGCACTCATGTCTGGGTAACAGTTTGTCAGCATGTGACAGGCAGCTCCCTCCTCCCTCAGCCTCACTGACAGGCTGAAACTAGGGATGCTGTCTGTGAGTGAGAAATAAACAAAGCACACAGGAGTGAGCATAGAGGAGGGGGAGTGCAGGGGGCGTGCATAACTTGTCCCTATTACAGCAGAGACAGCCCCTTGCTCTCTGGGTCGACAACGCTTGACAAAGAAAAGATTAGATATATTAGAGAGACAGTGCAACTAGAACAGGCTGCAGTAAGCCAGAGCACATTAGAACCGGTATAGGAACTTGTAGGATAGGAGAAATAAGGCTGAAAATTTTGTTACAGAGTCTCTTTAAGTCTCCAGGATCAAAGGATGACTGACAAGCTATGGGAGTAAGTTCCAAAGGAGAGGTGACACTTGTGAATAGTCCTGATGCAAGAGTGAGAGGAGGTGACCAAGCTAGAGGACCGGGGTTTTATGAGAGGAGTAGGGATGGTCCTGCCATGGTGTATTTGTACTGGCCCAGTTCATAGAGAACTTACATAAACCCTATATGAATGCAGAATGATTTGCATCTCATTGACAATCCCCAGAGAGGAGCGAAGGTTCCAGGTGGGTAGTGTCTGGAAAATGAGAACCAATAAGTTTGGCCTGTATTCCTGGGGTAGAAAATGGAGAGTTTTTTGCAGAGAGGCAGCATCAGAGGAGCAGGGGGAGAGGTGGATGAGCCCGGCACTATAGTTCATTATTGATTGGAGATATGCCGTGGGAAATGGGAGTATGCACAAGTATTTTAGTAGCCTCTTGTATATTGAAAGGACAAATTCAGGAAATATTTTTGAGGTGGAAAATGTGCATCATGAAAAGACTCAGAACATTTATATTGTGCTTTTCTCCTGCGAACTCAAAGCGATTCAGGGCTGCAGCCACTTAGGGCGCAATCCACCGGGGAACAGGATTATTGGAAAGACTTGCCCAAAGAATCCATACTGTTTTATGTACTGGCGGGATTCGAACCCTGGCCAAAGGATCAAATTCCACATCAAAGGTAACAGTCTTACCAGCACGCTATACAGCTGATGGAACACTTATCAGTCAGCTGCGGAGAGATCTTCCAAAATGTAGTTATAATTGCTAGAACGCATTGAAACTGCTAATCCTGTCTTTATGTTGCCCAGTCTTTACAAATGTACTTCAATCTGTCACACTTTTTACCATCTCTGTTTTCTGTACGCATTTGTACTCTACTCAATTAGCACATGTACTTTGTTATCTAGGAAGATTCTGTGCAAGTTGAAAGTTACTGACCATAAACTCTATCTTCAGGTTCCTTCTCCAGTTATCATATTCAGGCCCTTTACTGGGCAGTTCAACTGCTCAGTTGGATGTGGTCGAAACAAATTCGTTCAAGCACTTGACTCACCTGTCGCTGCGCTTCCAACCTGCAAATGATGTTGAAATAAAGACTTACTTGGCAACATGCCTACGATGCATTAAGGTAGCTATTTTTAAAATTCCTTAAAATAGAGACAATATGCCTAGGCTGGTCTAAATTTTGTCTTCTTATCTAGGAGGAAAAACATGTGTTACAGCAAACAATGAAGAAAACCGAGGATGATCTTAGTCGCCAGCTTATGTGTACTCAGCAGGTAAAAGCTCCTATCTTTTTGTTATATTTTGCGTAAACAAATTATTTGAGCATTGCTGCCCTCAGTGTGGAGCTTGTAGCAGGTGAATATTTGACAACTATGGTTTCACAACAATTCATAAATTGACATTCAATTCAGTAGTTAAGGCTCAAACTCACTCGCAGTGGTTTTTTTGCCAGCATTTTGAAAACGCTCTCTCGTTCACTTGAATGAGAACTGCGATTTTGAAAAACTGGTGACTTTGCAGTGATTCTCATCCAAGTAAATGGGAGAGCGTTTTCAAAATGCTGGCAAAAACTTCTGCAAGTGGTTTGAGCCCTTACAGTATTAAGTTGGTTTGTCTGGAAACCCACCTACTTGCTGCATGTGGTTTATATGAACTATAGATATACCATTTTTATCTAATGTAATGTAAATATTAACTACTGTAACTAAATACTTCTAAATATAGTAAATAAAAGAGTAATGTATGTTTTCCATGCAGGCTTTGTCAGAGAAAATCAATGAGCTGGAAAAACTGAAGAGCGACTCTTCTCTGAAGATTTCTGCACTAAATAGCCAGCACACAACTGAACTCACAAGTGAAAAAGACAAGGCTCAGCAGGTACAGGACAACTGGTACATATGATGAATAGGGAGAAACTGAGGCCTACTGCTAGATGGATGGAGGAATAGGGAGAAAAGGAGGCATACTGCTAGATACAAAATACAAGATGGATTTATTCGCCATGTACGGTGGATCTGTACTCAGGATTGCTTGTGGAACACATGGCTTAGGCAAAGTACACAATACAACAGTTCAGTGTTCTCCCCAGGCTCTTTTAGCCGGGTGCTCCACCCGGCTAGATTTGGTGACCACCCGGCTGTCATCGGCTCACCTTCTCACCTCCTCCTATGCTGTAAGCACAGTTGCCCTGCATTTTCATCTCGTCCCACCCGGCTGCTTTTTCATGCCACCCGGCTACTATTTCATGCCACCCGGCTGGAAAAAAATTCTGGGGAGAACACTGCAGTTGTACATGTTACATATACAGCCAGATTACACATGACGACAACATTAACAGTACATTTACAGCAACGATTTCACATACACAGCATTGATGGTACGATAACATCTACATCTAACTAATGATGTGTGTTAGAGATTCAGAAGGGAAGGCTGAGGAGCAGCTCCTATGGAACGCGTGCTGATTGCAGACTAGGAGGGAAAAGTCAGGGGTCGGTGTTGAGTAGTAGAACTGCTGGGGGAAGGAGTTCCTGCGCCTGGTGGTCTTGGAAGGGATAGTTTGGAAGCGCCGACCAGATCGGAGGAGCTCAAAGAGGCTGCCAGGGTGGGAGGGGTCTCTGGAGATCTTGGTTGCCCTCTTCCTCATCCTAGCCATGTGGAGGAGATCAAGAGGTGGCAGGGGCAAACCGATGATCTTTGGCAGTTGCGCCGGTGTACCGTTGCGCCGGCGTACCAGACAATGACTGAGGAGCAAAGTATGGACTCCATGGTAGCGGTGTAGAAGCTGGTCAGCAGCTCCCGAGGCATGCCAAATTTTTTAAGTTGGCGCAGGAAGAATAGCCACTGCTGTGCCTTCTTTTGAATTTTGATGGTGTTTTGCCCCCATCTTAGGTCAGTGGATAAGGTTGTGCCAAGGAACCTGACTGATGATACTCTGGAGACCTCAGTCTCGCCTATGTAGACTGGTGGGGGAGTGGGAGGTTTTTTTTCCTGAAATCAACAATCAGCTCTACAGTCTTTGTTGCGTTAAGGACAAGGTTGTTGTTCTTGCACCAATTGCAGATTCTCTCTATCTCACTGCGGTAGTCCTGCTCTCCGATGCTGCCGATGATAGTTGTGTCGTTAGCAAACTTGATGACCTTGACAGACTCCGAGGAGGAAGTGCAATTATTGGTGTACATGGAGAACAGAAGCGGGGACAGTACGCACCCTTGAGGCGCCCCAGTATTGGTAGTTCTCTCGCTGGAGGAGCACTTACCTAGCTTGACCTGTTGTGTCCTTTCTGAGAGGAAACTCTTGACCCATGCACAAAGTATGGGGTCGATACCAAGCTGTGTCAGGTTGTCGACCAGGGTGTCTGGGCAGATCGTGTTAAAGGCCGAGCTGAAATCCAGGAACAGGATTCTGACGTAGTAGTCAGGCTTGTCAAGGTGCTCCATGATGTATGCCAGGCTGCCGTTTATGGCGTCCTCTATGGACCTGTTGGCCCTGTATGCAAATTGGAGTGGGTCTAACAGTGCGTTGGTGGTGCGTTTGGCTGGCTTTTTGGGGACTGGTACGATTGTGGACCTCTTTAGACAGGAGGGGACTTTGTTCAGTAAGTCGCTAGCAGAAGGCAGAGTGGTGAGCACCGGAGCCAACTGATCTGCACAGGTCCTTAGGCAGTTTGATGAAACACCATCCGGGCCTGAGGCCTTCCTGGGGTTGAGCTTGCGGAGCAGCTTGAGAACTTCCGCTTCCTGTACTACGACTGGTGCAGAAATGTCAGTCTTTCAGTTTGGAGGGTGTCGCTATCATTGTCGACCTCGGGGCCCCAAACTGCTGTGGCTGTTGCTCAAACCTGCAGTAGAACTCTGAGTTCCTCAGCCAGTTGCGTGCTAGGGATCACCTGTTGAGGAGGAGGTTTGAAGTTAGTGACTGCCCTGAGGCCTTGCCATACGTCCCTCGGGTTGTTGGACTGGAGGCGGAATCCCAGCTTGTCAGAGTAGGCTCTCTTTGCAACTCGCAGTTCCCGTTTCAGAGCGTACCTGGCCTCCTTGAACTCTTCTGGGGAGCCGGACTGATGGATGGAAGAATAGGGAGAAAAGGAGGGCGTACTGCTAGATGGATTGAGGAATAGGGAGAAACGGAGGCTTACTGCTAGATGGATGGAGCAATAGGAATAAACTCGGGCCTACTGCTAGATGGATTGAGGATTATGTAGAGATAAAGGCCTACTGTTGCGTAGATGGAGGAATAGGGAGAAACAGAGGCCTACTGCTAGATGGATGGAGGATTATGGAGAAAGAGAGGCCTGCTGCTAGATGGATGAATGGATAGGGAGAAACTGAGAGACATCAGATGCATGAATAAGAAAGATGGGGCTTTTGATGTTCATTTGGTATAAATGCTGGAGATTTACACGCTAATTTCAGATAGTTTCAGTAAAAGGATAAATATATTTGTATTGATTGATAAACTTTGGAAATTCGGGGCTCTTGAAGTAATGGATAGAGATGACAAATAAGATGGCAGTAATTTGGAGTTTTATATTGATTTTTTGTTTTTATTTTATTACTTTTTGTTAGCTTTAATTACAAATTTGCATCAACTATACGGGATGCCTATAAATATACTTTTTCATAGGTTGCTACATAGTCAGATACACCGCCTCCCCCTCCTGAAGAAAAATCTTCCAAAGACTATCCTAACTTATGGAAAACAAAGACTACTATTTATTTACCGCAGGCTTACCACTGAAATACCACACTTTTTACTGCACTTTATGCATTTTCCGCACATTTTACCTCATGTTCGGAAATGCGGAAAAATCTTTCAGAATTGCAAAAAAATTAGGAAAATACCACATGAGGTATTTTACCGACAAAATATATTTACATACACATAGCTGCCAGAACTGAGGCCAATGTGTTGTCTTTGAATTTTTGATATTACTGCTAGCTATGAGCTCCACGGTACCACGGAGCGGTTCGACCAAGCAGGACAAACGGCTTTACCGGCAGACAGCCAATGAACGTATAGAATAACGGGTGGGCTCTATACTATCGAGAGCCTTCCCTCTACATAGGTAAGCATCAAACCTCAAGTGAGTTTCTTCACTTGAAGCTCACTTTAAATTATTTACATCTCATTGGCCATATCTAGTCCTGGTCAGCAGCTGAAAATATAGAACTATGTAAATGAATAGATGAGAAGGGAAGATTTTGTGAATGTACAAATAGAACTCATTTCAGACACTAACTTCATCTCTGCGTGATCCTTTTCCAGGCATACAGTCAGCTACTGCAGCAATATGAGCAACAAAGGAAAGACTTTGAAAGCTCACTTCAGAAGAGCTCACAGCAGATGCAGAGCAGAGTCAATGAGCTGGAGCAATCCAACAAAGAGCTTCTGGAAAAGCGATATAAGGCAGAATCCTCCATGCGGGAGCTCCGAGCAAAGTACCAAAGCCTGGAAGAGGTATTGAGCACCGTTCAAATCTGTAGCATAGCACATGTTCTTTTATGTCTTATTTTCTTCTCTACTCAAAACGGAATCCTCTCAATGGTGGTTCATTTTCTGAACTGGCTTCATTCTTGAACTAGGCTAGATAGAATTCCAGTTTTCACAAATGTTTGAACGGCACAGATTTTTTTTATTATTAAAAAAATAAATATTATTATTTATTATTGTGCACTCTGACGTGTTTACCTGTTGTATGTTCCAGGAACTACAAAGAGCACAACAGAAGATATCGTCATTAGGAAGGGAAAATTCTGCACTGGATGCAGAGTGCCATGATAAAGAGAAGGAGATAAATCGTTTTCAGACAAGACTAGCTGTTCTTGAGCAAGAACTGAAGGACAAGGATCAGATAATACAGAGGAGCAATGAGATTCTGTCAGCCACCCAGCAGCAAAAGGTTGTTGTCTCACTATAATTTCTATAATTTGTATACATGTGATGCTCCAGGAAAAACTTGGTTCCAGATTAATCTGTGTTTTCCCAGAACATCTCAGGACAGCAACCCTCCCTCCAGGATCCACTGGACAGGAAGCTAGATAAGAATTTGCATAATAGATTAGATAGGGATTAGTTAGGTATATAACACATGGTTTCCCTTACCCCATCAGTTGTTATCCTGTCCAGCAGGATGCTAGGTGTGGGGATATGGCTGGCCACCCATGCTTGTTGCAGGAGCCGCGGCTTGTGTGATCTCCCTGGTCTGCGCAGGCTAGTTGTCCTCGCGCGGGATCACGCTGCATGCTGTAGCCTTCCCCAGGATGCGGAAGTTCGTATGATTCCGGAAGTCCCGCCCGCGGATCACGTGATCGGCACCACACGTGACCAGAAGCCGGAAGCAGGAAGTCTCCTGGCTCGGCGTGCGCTCCAGTGCGGCGTTTAGCGCGGATTCCTCCGTGCAGTGGATGTGGAGGCGGACGTGACTCTTCGGAAAGCAGTATCTATAGGACTGGTAGGATCTATTGTGGGAGCCAGTAATAATGTTTATTATTCTGTGGGTGGGGCAGTAAAGATAGTGCAGACTATTTAACTTACTTAGTCACTTTTTACAGCATCTGTGACTATGGAGGCTGCCGCCGGATCTTCCTCCCAGGGCTCTGTGGAGTCAAGCTCCGTACCCTCTCTGGTATGCATCATTTGTGGCTCTATGATTTATATTAGTGCTGGTTAGAGGGTTCTCAGGCTGATTGGGGTTTCTTTTGTCTTTCTAGTTTTTATTATAGCCTAAAACTCGGAAAGTGGATGGGAAATCAGAGACTAAGGCTGATAAGACAGAACTTCCCAGCAGACCTGATAAAACTGACAGTGACAAATCTAAAGGATCTGAAAGTAGAGCAACTCACAAGCCTTCTAAAAAGTGTGCAGTGTGCAAGGGGCATCTATCATCTTCCTCTTCTAAACCCTTATGTCAATCTTGTACAGAGAAAGTTGTCAGAGAGGAATCCCCTTCAATGTTTTAAGACTTGAAAGGATGGATTAGAGCTGAAATTTCCTCAGCAGTGGAAACTATGAAAAGTTCTGCCGCCTCGCCAGTTAGGGCAGGTATGTCAATGCCTGGCCCCTCGGGCTCTGTTGTGACTAAGCAGTCGAATCCAACCCCTATGAATAGTCCCCCCAGTAAGAAGAGAAAGTTAGATGTCATAATATCAGAAGATTCCGAAAAATCGGATGCAGAATCGGAAATTTCTTCTTTTCATGAAATACCTTCAGAAACAGATAAGGCAGAAGAGAAGAGTGCCAAGAGTCATAAATTTGCTTTTTCCACTGACTTTATGAAGGAACTGTTACAAGCCATGCACCAGGCAATGGGGATCACGACAGAAAAGAAAACATTAACACCCCTAGACGAGATGTATGAAACCTTATCAGATCCTCGGGTGTCGTTTATTCCGGTACACAATAGTCTTAAAGAAATAATTAAAAAAGAATGGGACAATCCTGAAAAGAGAGCCTTTTGGCCGAAATCTTTGGCCAAAAGATACCCTTATAGTGCAGAGGATCAGAAGTTTTGGGGAACCGCGCCTAAACCGGACCCTTCTTTGTCTAAGGTGTCCAGGAGAGCGGATCTACAGTTTGAGGATTTCGGTTGCTTGAAAGATCCAATAGACAAGAAGATGGATAACATCTTAAGGAGGGCATGGGAAGCAGCTTCATTAAAGAGGAGCTGTTAGGTATAAGGTCTCAGAGAAAATAAACACATATATCAGTAGCTAAATATAGGCTGTACTTACATTACATATGCATTTCACTGTCCACGTTTGGATTTCACAGAATTTTTATATAGTATATGCAGAGAATGATGCTCCTGACAGCTCATGGCAGGTTCCATGTTTGTCTGTCCCTATGAAGCCAAATGTGTTGTCATGTCCTCCCTGCTTCCTGATCACAGAAAAGCTCGTACTGAATAACACTAGTGTGCAGTGAATATTAATTAGCCATGTGGCTAGGAACAATAGCTGACTCCTGCAGTGTACTCTGCCTGGAGATTTATCAGTGCTGTGCACTGGACTGAGTTACATGCTATTGTTACTTGACCCTGTAACTTCTCATTAGCAGCCGAGGGGAGAGCCCCAGAATGCTTTGCAGTATGGTATGCGGCTTGCGTCTTCTTAAGAGCTTGGGAATAACGGCTTTGCTGATAAGCACACATCAAATGTAAGAGAGATTTTTATCTTCAGTAATGCCTTTTTGGCTTCCTTCTAAACTGTATAACACAGGAGAATAGAGGTTTAAATTAGCTTTTGTAGCCTGACAGTTACTCTTTAAACTTCAAGCCGTCGGTGGCATCTACAGCTGTGGCTAGGTCCTTAAAGGTATGGCTGATGGAAGTACAATCACAAATAGCGTCTGGGGTACCTAGAGTAGAGATATTGAATGCATTCCCCAAGATTTTACATGCTACAAATTACTTGGCCGATGCGGCAGATTACTCAGTCCGTCTGACCGCTAGAACAACAGCTCTGGTAAATTCTGCTAGAAGGGGAGTATGGGTGAAGACCTGGCAGGGAGATACTTCTTCCAAATCTAAACTATGCGGTATACCATGTGAAGGCAGACTCTTATTTGGAACAAAGCTGGAAGAAACTTTGGAAAGATCGGCAGATAGGAAGAAAAATTTTCCAGTTAAACGGAGGAATTTTCCTTTCAATCGTTCCTTTCGTTCGTCAGGAAAACAAGAAACAGAGAATAAAAATACCCAAAAGAGAAAGTGGGTATCAAATAAGATGCAACGACCAAGAGGAAATCCTTCCTACACCAGTGCGAATCCTCCATCAAAACAATGACGCCAGAATCCCGGTGGGCGGCAGGTTAGCCCACTTCTTCGAAAGATGGCAGGAGACATTCCAGAACAGTTGGCTGTTAAACATAATCTCACAAGGATACAAAATAGTTCATCAGGCGCCCATCAACACAGTTCTTTGTAACTCCCTCTCCAAGCACTCCAGATCAGTCACAGGCACTGTTAAAAGAAGTAAACTCTCTGTTGGAAAAGAGGGTCATCAGGCAAGTCCCAAGATGCCAAGAAGGGCTAGGATTTTACTCTCCTGTTTTTCTCATAAAGAAACCCCAAGGCAGCTACAGGTTTATCCTGAATCTGAAAAGGCTGAACAAGGCAGTCCGTTACAGGAAATTCCGAATGGACAACATTCGCTCAGTGTTAAATCTGCTGCAGGAAGGCTGTCTGTTAACCTCACTGGATCTCAAAGACGCATACTTGCATCTACCAATTCACCTGGAGTCGCAACAATTCCTGAGGTTCGCAGTTCTTCTACATGGAGAGGTAAGACATTTTCAATTTAATGCTCTCCCCTTTGGTTTATATTCAGCCCCATGGCTGTTTACCAAGGTCATGGCAGAAGTTCTAGCGGTTCTGAGATTAAACTATCCAGATTATGGCATACTTGGACGATTTGCTTATTTGGGGTCCCTCTGTCCAATCAGTGGAACTTCAAACGAAGTTTACACTTCATTTTTTGCAGTCACTTGGGTGGGTGATTAACTGGGAAAAATCATCCTTGCAGCCGCAACAAAATATGGAGTTTCTTGGCTTTGAAATCTGCGCTGCTAATAAAAATCTTGTTTTGCCTCCCAGAAAATCTACCGTTTTACTGAATTCTGTTCTTTCTTTTCAGAGCATGAGGATTATTTCGCTAAGGAAAGCTACGGCATTACTGGGACTATTGACTGCATCATTCCCAGCAGTACAGTGGGGTCAACTTCACTTGAGAGAACTTCAGAGCTGGATTTTATCCAAATGGGACAAACGTCTGTCCTCCCTAGACAAGAAGTTCCAGATTCCTTGGAGTGTCAAACATTCGCTGCTGTGGTGGCTGAAGGCAGATTACCTCTCCAGGGGGAATCTGTGGGATTTTCCGACCCAGACTATTATAACAACAGACGCAAGCTCCTGGGGTTGGGGAGCACATCTGAATACTCTTCTTGCACAAGGTCAGTGGTCTGCTCATCTTCGCAAACGATCTTCAAACAGCAGGGAGTTGCAAGCAGTGTGGGAAGCACTCCAGTCATTTCAGCCTCAGATCCTTTAATCCCATGTGACTATTCGTACAGCCAACAGTACAGTAGTGGCCTATCTGAACCGTCAAGGGGGCACCAGGAGCAGTGGTCTAAGATCCCAGGCCTCAAAGATTCTTCATTGGGCAGAAAGGAATCTGCTTTCCCTGAAAGCGTTACATCTCAAGGGGACCTTGAACTATCTAGCAGATTATCTAAGCAGACAAAACCTCTCCCAGGACGAGTGGAGTCTGAACAACGAAGTATTTCAAGAAATTTCCAATCTCTGGGGGGCTCCGCAAGTAGATCTATTTGCGAGACGAACCAATACGAAATGCCTTCTATTTTGTTCTCGATGCCCACAGGACGATCCATGGGAAGTGGATGCGTTTTCAATCACCTGGAGACATCACAAGATGTATGCCTTCCCTCCTCTGCATCTTATCTCAAAAGTGTTGAACAAGATTTATCGAGATCAAGCACAAGTCATCCTGATTGTTCCTTTCTGGCCCAAGAGACCTTGGTTTGCTCTGCTAAAACGTTTAGCTACAGATCATCTGATCCTTCCATTCCGTCAGGATCTCCTGAGCCAGGGCCCAGCGTTTCATCCCAATCTGAGTCTGCTTCGGCTTTCGACATGGAGCCTGAATGGAAAATACTGAAGAGCAAAGGTTTCTCTAATAAATTATCAGAGACACTCATTCAAAGCAGGAAAAAAGTTACACGCCAAATATATCATAAGGCATGGAGAACATATAATTCATGGTGCTTGAAGAACGAGATGGACACGGCACATTCGAATTCTGTATTAGAGTTCTTACAGTGTGGATTTCAAAAAGGCCTTAGCATCAGCACTTTAAAAGTACAAGTATCGGCTTCAAGTGTCTTCTTGGAGAGAAGTTTAGCAGAGGAGGAGTATGTAATCCGGTTTTTTAAAGCAGCAAAAAGACTTCGACCAATTGTTCAGTCAAAGATCCTTTCTTGGGATCTAAATATGGTACTGCAAGCGGAGATATCTGAAAAACTGTTGACACTAAAGACCGCTTTTTTGCTGGCAATAACAACTGCCAGAAGAATAGGAGAACTCCAAGCTCTTTCGATAAATGAACCTTATTGCGTAATCAGCGATGACAGAATTACTCTGCGTCTGGATGTATCCTTTCTGCCGACGGTATCCTCTAAATTTCACAGGTCCCAAGAGATTTTTCTACCATCTTTCTGTAGCAATCCATCTAATCAGAAAGAGAGCAAGTTGCGATGTTTAGATGTTAGAAGATGTATGATCGAATATCTTCAGCGGTCTAAATCTTGGAGGAAATCTAATGCTCTCCTGGTGCTGTTTGCAGGGAAATTCAGGGGCAAACAAGCTTCTAGACCAACTATTGCCAGATGGATTAAACAGGCCATTGCTTTATCCTATGTTCATCAGGGAAAGCAGCTGGTATCTACAATCAAGGCACACTCGACTAGAACAGTCTCTACCTCATGGGCAGAGAGGGCAGGAGCTACTATTGAGCAAATATGTAAGGCAGCCACCTGGTCGAGTCACAATACGTTTGTCATTATAAATTGGATGTATTGTCAAATTCTGATTTATGTTTTGGCAAGAAAGTGTTGCAAGCTGTAGTCCCACCCTAGTTTGTTCTTGTTTATCATCTCAGGGTTGCTGTCCTGAGACGTTCTGGGAAAGACAAAAATTACTTACGGTAATGTCTTTTCCAGAAGTCGAAAGGACAACACCCTTACTACCCACCCGGATATTTCTTATTAAAATTTATTTGAAGCATCATTCTGTGTGGAGTCTTTTTTTTTTTTTTTTTTATACAACTGAATGGGGTAAGGGAAACCATGTGTTATATACCGAACTAATCCCTGTCTAATCTATTATGCAAATTCTTATCTAGCTTCCTGTCCAGTGGATCCTGGAGGGAAACAAGTCTCAGGGTTGCTGTCCTTTCGACTTCTGGAAAAGACATTTACCGTAAGTAATTTTTGTCTTTTCTGCAGACTGCATCAGAAGCTAGTGCTGAGAAGAAGCAGGCTCAGCTAGGGAAGCTGGAAGCAACAATACAATCTTTATCTGCAGAGCTCCTCAAGGTGAGAGACAGTGGCTCATGCGCACTCGTGTATGGTCTGTGCAAGATTAAATCTTTTCTTATCCAACTTTTTGCCACCTGCAAACTCACTAGCTCGTATTTATTGTGGGCATGAAAGAGGTTGGATTATTTGTAATTATCTTAGAAAATCATAAATATGCACTCCCCAGATGTTTTAAAGATCCTTTTTTTTTTTGTTTTGTTTTTTTTTGTTTGTTTTTTTTTTAGCTACATTATGGGCTCATGAAAGGGGACATCCAGTGAGAGGCATATGGTGGCTGCCATATTTATTACCTTTTATACAATACCAATCCTGCTTATCTCTTTGGCTGCTGTACCAATCCTGCTTATCTCTTTGGCTGCTGTAGTGTCTGAATCACACATTTGAAACAAGCATGCAGCTAAGCCAGTCAGACTTCAGTCAGAGCACCTGATCTGCATGCTTGTTCTGGGCTTATGGCTAAACGTATTAGAGACAGAGGATCAATGGGGCAGCCAAGCAATCTGCATTAATGTCTTCCTCCATACTCCTCTTACTCCAGGTGTGCTTTGAAGAAAAACATGTCCATTCAATCCAGTGCAGTTACTGATCTTCAGCAATGTCTTACGTTATGGTGCCACTCCTGGAGTGAGATGCAAATAATTCTGAGTTAATGCGGAGTCGTGCAGTTTGTCCACACATTTTTGCAGCTTGAAAATGGTCCAATCCTATTCCACCTTGGGAGGGGGGGGGGGGGGGTTGAATGGACAGTTTTCAGCTGCATATATTTTGCATAATCCTGCATTAACTCAGAATTGTTTGCAGCTCACTGATCAGCCCTGCTGATGACATCTTAGATAAAGCTTGTGATATAGATAGGTGAGTTTTTATTTTTCGGGTTGCCTCATCTAGATCCATATGGCCAGAGCATCTAACAGATGCAATGGTAATGCATTTGCTTGACAGAATGTTTACCCTTTCGTTGTACCCATGACTGCTTTCACTAGAAGGTAAGGATTGTGGATGTGGTGCCTATAACTGCCATGGTAATCTTACCAGGGCTGTGGAGTCGAGGAGTCGGAGCAATATGGGTACCTGCAGTCAGTCTGAGTCGTGGTTTCAATATAGTGAGGAGTCAGTTGGATGATTTTTGAACCAAATCCATAGCTTTTGTAAAAATTAGACTGAGGAGTTGGAGCAATTTTGGGTACCTGGAGTCTAAGTCGGTGGTTTCATAAACTGAGGAGTCGGAAGATTTTTGTGCCGACTCCACAGCCCTGAATCTTACCATGTCATCAAGCAGCCTGTCGCTAGCATCCAGAGCAGACAAGCTTCCAGGCATATCTTTCCATATATATATATTTTTTTTAATGTGACTAAAGCTCCACTTTAATGTTTGCTCATGAATGGTTTTCAGGCGCAGGATACAATATCAGAAAGGTGTCTGTAAAAGTCTAGGCTACTCAGGACCACAGAAAATAAATATTTCTTAGTGGTGTTGGTGTTCAAATTCGGCATACCACTGAACAGCACACTTCCACACCATATCAGTACCAGAAAAGTGGACAGAGACTGTGGGAGTTAACTTTGTTGCACTTCACTTGACTCAGATGCTTCCTTCTTCCAAAGCCACATGAAGTGCAAGAAAGTGGACTGCCCCTATTTGCTTTTTCGGTACTAAAATGGTGCTGGAGTGTGCTCTTCAGCAGTATTTGAGTGTTCTGAATTCGAACACCAGCACTATTACAGAGGGCTTGCCTTTTCAAAGCATATTATGGCATGAATAACATTTTGTAATGCAACAGTTACAGGTTACAGTGGGATACGAAAGTTTGGGCAACCTTGTTAATCGTCATGATTTTCTTCTATAAATCGTTAGATGTTACGATAAAAAATGTCAGTTATAGGAGACACACACAGTGATATTTGAGAAGTGAAATTAAGCTTATTGGATTTACAGAGTGCGCAATAATTGTTTAAAAACAATTAGGCAGGTGCATAAATGTGGGCACTGTTGTCATTTTATTGATTCCAAGACCTTTAGAACTAATTATTGGAACTCAAATTGGCTTGGTATTCTCAGTGACCCCTGACCTACATACACAGGTGTATCCAATTATGAGAAAATTATTTAAGGGGGTCAATTGTAAGTTTCCCTCCTCTTTTAATTTTCTCTGAAGAGTAGAAACATGGGGGTCTCAAAACAACTCTCAAATGACCTGAAGAAAAGATTGTTCACCATCATTGTTTAGGGGAAAGATACTGAAAGCTGTCTCTCAGAGATTTCAGCTGTCTGTTTCCACAGTTAGGAACATACTGAGGAAATTGAAGACCACAGGCTCAGTTCAAGTTAAGGCTCGAAGTGGCAGACCAAGAAAAATCTCGGATAGACAGAAGCGACGAATGGTGAGAACAGTCAATCCACAGACCAGCATCAAAGACCTGCAACATCATCTTGCTGCAGATGGAGTCACTGTGCATCGTTCAACCATTCGGCACACTTTATACAAGGAGATGCTCTATGCGAGAGGGATGCAGAGGAAGCCTTTTCTCGGCCCACAGCACAAACAGAGCAGCTTGAGGTATGCTAAAGCACATTTGGACAAGCCAGCTTCATTTTGGAATAAGGTGCTGTGGACTGATGAAACTAAAATTTAGTTATTTGGGCATAACAAGGGGCGTTATGCATGAAGAAAAACACCTGCTACCTACAGTAAAATGTGGTGGTTCCATCATGCTGTGGAGCTGTGTGGCCAGTGCAGGGACTGGGAATCTTGTCAAAGTTGAGGGACGCATGGATTCCACTCAGTATCAGCAGATTCTGAAAACCAATGTCCAGGAATCCGTGACAAAGCTGAAGCTGTGCCGGGGCTGGATCTTTCAACAAGACAACGACCCTAAACACTGCTCTAAATCCACTAAGGCATTCATGCAGAGGAACAAGTACAATGTTCTGGAATGGCCATCTTAGTCCCCAGACCTGAATATAATTGAAAATCTGTGGTGTGAGTTAAAGAGCTTTCCATGCTTGGAAGCCATCAAACCTGAATGAACTAGAGATGTTTTGTAAAGAGGAAAGGTCCAAAATACCTTCAACCAGAATCCAGACTCTCATTGGAACCTACAGGAAGCGTTTAGAGGCTGTAATTTCTGCAAAAGGAGGATCTACTAAATATTGATTTCATTTCTTTTTTGTGGTGCCCAAATTTATGCACCTGCCTAATTTTATTTAAACAATTATTGCACACTTTCTGTAAATCCAATAAACTTAATTTTACTTCTCAGATATCACTGTGTGTGTCTCCTATATGATATATTTAACTGACATTTTTTATCGTAACAACCAACAATTTATGCAGGAAAATCATGATTAAAGAGACACTGAACCGAAAAAAAAAATATGATATAGTGAATTGGTTGTGTACTATGAATAATTACTAGAAGATTAGCAGCAAAGAAAATATTCTCATACTTTTATTTTCAGGTATATAGTGTGTTTTCTAACATTGCATCATTCTATATGTGCACATTACACAACACTTAGCATTCAAAATGAGTCTTTCAGAGCAGTCTGTGAAGTAATGACCTCTCCTCTAGCAGAGGAAAAGTAAATAGTCCAGGAACAGTTGAGATAATAAAAGTCAGATAACAGCCCTCTCCATTACTTAGTCGGAGAGCTTAATGGCTTGTTTGCATAGAGATAACAACTGGAGTTTCTCAACTCTTCCTGTACTGGAAACAGTTACACTGATGTAAGGCAAAAGTGGTCTTGGCGCTCCTCCAAAAATAGATCTACAATTTAGTTACACAGATATTCCTAAATGGATCGCTAAACAGACTAGGGGTACCTATCCCCTTAACAACATTGAAGGAAAAGTCCGTGCAGCGCTCACACAGTCTAACAGTCTCTTTCCATATACAGTTCAACTGCATACACTATATAGGGCTCCACTGGATATACAGTCTTTAAATTTATATTCAGATGGGTACTCTCACCAGCGTTCAAAGGCTGACTTGTCACAGATCAGCTATAATGGCATCATGGGTGAATTTCACTCCTATGGCTCCTATGCGGAACTTCGACCACACTTGTGCTTGTTCCTCAAAAGAAACAATATTGCATAGCGTAATACTGTCACCCACTGAGGCTACTATAAACTATAATTTGTGCAAAAGTGAGTGCACCTGCCACAATAAGTGCACCCCACCTTGTGTTCCAAACTTCACCATGCACAATAGACAAAATGCACGCTCACCAGATCTAAGCGCTAATCTATTTAGGACCAGCAATTTTCGCTTATATATCTCCTCGACCCTTGTTCTTGCTCCGCAGTGGGTAATCCTCACTTGTTTCCTCAAATAGAGAAGGTGCAAACCTCATAGCGTATCACAATATGGCATTTCAAGGACATGTGTTCACCCTCTCACAGTGAACGCACACCACACTCTGTGCTCGTGTTCCAACCTCCACCACTTAAACAGAAAGGCCAGCTCGCTCACCAGATAGACCTGTTGATTATGCCCGGTCCAACCGCTGACCGCTTATGGTTATCGAAAGGTTGGTCCCTTTAAAAAGCTTGCTTCAACCTACAAACTGACACAACCTTGCATAGCGTAACTCTGTCTTTTATTTTCCATAAAAAGTTTAAAATTTTCACTCACATTTAGTAAAATCAGTATGCGCATATAAAACAATCCAAGGACGTCCTCACCGCTGATATTCTAGCGTCTGAATGTCTGCCGCTTGAGGCCACGCCCTACCGGTTTCGTCACGATGACTCATCAGGGGCTTGTCGGCCGGCGGCAGACCTAGACGCTAAAGGGACCAACCTTTCGATAACCATAAGCGGTCAGCGGTTGGACCGGGCATAATCAACAGGTCTATCTGGTGAGCGAGCTGGCCTTTCTGTTTAAGTGGTGGAGGTTGGAACACGAGCACAGAGTGTGGTGTGCGTTCACTGTGAGAGGGTGAACACATGTCCTTGAAATGCCATATTGTGATACGCTATGAGGTTTGCACCTTCTCTATTTGAGGAAACAAGTGAGGATTACCCACTGCGGAGCAAGAACAAGGGTCGAGGAGATATATAAGCGAAAATTGCTGGTCCTAAATAGATCAGCGCTTAGATCTGGTGAGCGTGCATTTTGTCTATTGTGCATGGTGAAGTTTGGAACACAAGGTGGGGTGCACTTATTGTGGCAGGTGCACTCACTTTTGCACAAATTATAGTTTATAGTAGCCTCAGTGGGTGACAGTATTACGCTATGCAATATTGTTTCTTTTGAGGAACAAGCACAAGTGTGGTCGAAGTTCCGCATAGGAGCCATAGGAGTGAAATTCACCCATGATGCCATTATAGCTGATCTGTGACAAGTCAGCCTTTGAACGCTGGTGAGAGTACCCATCTGAATATAAATTTAAAGACTGTATATCCAGTTACACTGATGTATCTGATCTTAATGTTTTATTTCTTAGCTGTGCTACACATACAAATCATAATATCATCATTTTTTTTTTTCCGCTTCAGTGTCTCTTTAACAAGGTTGCCCAAACTTTTGCATCCCACTGTATATGCAGTTCATGTTGGGTAGTAATTATTTTTGTATTCCTTTTTCTATAGGCCAATGCTATAATTAAGAGGCTTCAGGGGGACCTGAAAAGTTTAATAGGGAAACTGAAGCTGAAGAACGCGGTCACTGTACAGCAGGAAAAACTTTTATCTGAGAAGGAGAGGCTGGTTCAAGAAGCAGAGAAAAAGCTTGCTGACGTGGAGCGAAATCTCCACATGAAAGAGGAGGAGGTAAGAGCTATGATGAGTGTGCTAAAGACTAGGATTAGGAGGATAAATGGGACTGGCGGTTTCATTGTGGAAATCCATCAATATGACTCATAAAAGGGTTTGAGGTAAAATTATGGAACATTATAGGAAAGGCTGAAAACAAGTTCCATTTTACTAATTATTTATTTTAATCTCTGGAGTCCTTGACATTTTTTACTTTGTTGTTTTTTTTTTCTCCAATTGAAAGCGCTGGTTCACACTGCAAGAGCTTTTTTAAAACGCTTGTAATTTGAAAAGCTCTTGCTAACGCAATGCTATGTGTGTGTTCTCACTCGAGGGATATTATTTTATAAAAATCACCCATAGCGTTGCATTAGCAAGAGCTTTTCACATCACTAGCGCAAAAAAAAAATCTGAAGTGTGTACAGGTGTTCCATTGTCAGTGGCCTCCCCTGTAGTGATTTGCTGGGATGGACCACGGCTGCTGCTATTGCCCATATAATGTTAAAGGAAGCCCGTATGAGCAGGATGCTGCTTGTACATAGTCCTCCCTCCTCTCTCTATGCAGAACATGCTGCTCAGCCAGAAGTGGAGCTGTGTGTCTGGACAGCCCTGATTCCAAAACTGATCTCCAACCATCATTTCCAGCAACATTTTAAAGTGTGTAGTTGAGTTGTCATAAGTCCACACTGCCTGCTTACTAAACTGGTTTTGTTTTTCCTTGCTGTAATTTGGCTTTGGCAGTTTTAGGTAAATCCCTTTGATGCCCAAACCCTTAGACCTGGTTCACGTTGGCACACAAAATGGTAAATGGATATGGTAAATGGATCCTATATTAATCAATAGGATCCCTTCACATTTATCCATTAGAATTGATTTGTTCGACTTGTTCCGACAAATGGCCTACAAGTCTGGGGAGGCTGCAATATTTCCAGAGCAGCGAAGAGGAAAGATTCAAGATAACATCTGACTACCACTTTGCATTCAGGTTTAGAGTAGAATTAAGCATACCAGTCTTCTTTTTACTTTTTTCCGTACCTTCTAACATTTCTCCTCTCTTTTCTTGCATAAATGCTGACTTCGCATTAGTTTAAGAGTGGATTGCATTCTGAATAGTTTTTGTATTTCAGGCTTTGTTTGATTGAAATTGATCTAGATTTTCTAATCCTAGGCAGAGAAGTTACAAGAGAAACTTCAACAAACAGAACAAAAATTGGAGGAGGGCAAAGAGCTACTTAAAACAAACGAGAATGGTGAGTTTACAAAACTTTTGTTTGACATTGGATCAAACCTAATGTCTAATCTGATACTCTGGGTGAGGCGAGCAAAGAGCTTGCTTAGTACAGCTTATGAAAGTTAGTGTTTGCCTAGTAACCCCTATTGTGAATAGCATCTTCTCATGCATTCCTTTAGTTTAGGCAAATCCAGTATTTGTGAGGAAATGCATTCTTTATTGCTTTTAATTAATTTAAAATTCAGTATTTTACCCTACAGTGTAATATATGCTATAAGCAAATACCGTGTGATGACTCAATGTTTGATGAATAAACTCTGCTTATAATTGTGCCTTAATGCAGTAATATCCTGGTTAAATAAGCAACTGAACGAGACGCAGTCTGTTGGCTCCAATCCAAGCGGTGCTCCATTAAGGGCAACAGTGTCGCCTAACCAAATGGTGAGTTTTTCTTATTTACTGCTTACCTGTTTATGCCACGCTAATTTCAGCATTCTTATTTCATTTCTGCTTTATTCTCCTAATAGGTAGAAAATAGGATACCTTGTCACAATCCACGGATAAACTACCCTCTCCCTAACCCCTACCCTGTTACCATTGTACCCTTTGTTCCAGCCGCCTCTTCCACCCTCCAACCCTCGCTGGAGGTAAACCGCCCAGGCATGAGGGTAAGTAGTGACTGGAAAGGCAGATGATTGTTTCCTTCTATTTCTCTTGCTGTTCTGTAAGCAAATTGTCTGTTTTCTCTTCAGATTCAGTATAGTAATCCACTTACCAGAGCAAATCAGCAACAAAGTCTTCCTGGGGCGACTCTTTCAAATAAAGAGAAGTAAGTTGCTAGTGCCACTCCTTCAGCCAAATGTCACTGTTCTTGTTACTACATTGATTAGTGT
The DNA here is from genome assembly GCF_040937935.1 of Hyperolius riggenbachi. Classification (NCBI taxonomy): domain Eukaryota; kingdom Metazoa; phylum Chordata; class Amphibia; order Anura; family Hyperoliidae; genus Hyperolius; species Hyperolius riggenbachi. Next base: position 138,069,421 of record NC_090651.1, on the reverse strand, counting down.
CAACCTGCCAAGTCTATAGTGAGATGGAACTCGGAAGTATAATGTATGGTCTAAATCATGGGTACCCATTATGTAGATCGTGATCTACTATAAAGGACATCCGGGTAGATCCTACGCTGCCCACCTGAGTGCCGTACACTTCATACTGTCTCTTTGACTTGGATGAGCTTAGTGTGATATGCTGTGCTGCAGTTTTGTACAGCAGAGTAGACCGATGATTATGATGTTATAAGGTGGGGAGCTATACTCTATAATAAAACCCCTTTGTCTCTGCGTCCCTTCCCTGCACTTCGTGTGTGTGTGCGCGCGTCCCGTGTTTTGCGCTACTGCGCATGTGCAGGGAGGGATGCACAGACTGAGGGAGGACTGGGCCATAAGGGGCATGCGGCGGGTGCGCGCATGCGCGGTGACTGTGCGGCGGTCACGGGGAGGATGAGACTTACAGCCTGTTTTGAAACGGGCTTAGGTCTACTAGTACAGTGTTTCTCAACATTTTATTAGTATGTACCCCTTTTAAAACCCTGTACTTGCCAAGTACCCCCTAGCATAGTAAACATTCTCGCAAGTACCCCTTGACAAATGTATGTATGTATCATATTACATGATAATTGGTTCTAAACAATTTCCAAGCATTTACTATTGCTTTTATTCAGCTAAATTACTAATTTGGTATTGTTTAAATGGGATTTATCATTTTCTAAAACTCTAAATTTGTTATTCTTGGTTAAGTATAGCAAGTCTGAGTACCCCCTGGAACCATCAGAAGTACCCCCTGGGGTACGTGTACCGCACGTTGAGAACCTAGGTACTAGTATATTTAGAAGCATTATGTGCTACTGCTGAGTACAGTTTTGTCAACTACTGAGAATACTGTTGTAAAGCAGGCCATACAGTCATAATTTTCTCCTGTCTATATACGGCCAATTAAATTGCTCTGATCAAATCTGTGCAGCATTTCGTCTACTCAAGCGATTGGGTCAATTAGTCTGGGTTGAAAATTTTGGTCGATAAGCAGTGGATTGGCAGTGCATCGCCAGCAGTGGTCAATTTGGCAACTGACAAGAAGGTACTCTCACCTGTCCGCTGCACAGCCCAATCCCTGCTGGTCCCGGTCTCTGCTTCTCCCCAGCATCTTCTTTACTTCCTGTCCCCGGGTGCCTGTGTGACATAGTGCAGGGGATATATATACTAAGAGCCTCTAGTGGTCACAGTGCCCCTAGTATCTGTCCCGTGCATTACACTACAAAGGTTACCCAGAGACACAGAAGTGAAGAGGAGCAGCCGGCGGGGAGAAGCAGAGACTGGGACCATGTGACAGACAGGTGAGAAATTAATTGAAAATCTGTGAGCAGTGTGCGGAGGAAGTTGAACAGATACATCCCTTCTCTGATCAGATAATCTATCTGCTGGCCATATCAAACCAGCGTATGGCCAGTTTTAACTTTTTGGCCAAGCACTGTTCTATTTGGCGTACTACGAAGGACTCGGATATGTATCTAATTGACTGGCAGCTTGTGGTAATCACTGATGGGGAAAACATACAAACCCAGTGCAGATAGTGCCCTGGCTGAGATTTGAACCAGGGACCCAGTGCTTCAAGGAGAGTACTGGCCACATGTCAATCTGTTCTCAAATGGCTTCAATGAAGTATAAATATGCCTTCAAATGACATTAGCCCAGTGTTATCCTATTTCATGTACATGCTTTCTTTTTCAGTGGCGAGCCAGCAGGGCTAGACTTAAAATATTTGAAGAGGAGAGAAGTCGGCCTTCCTTTGCAGGGACTCAATCAGAACACTGCTTCAGGTAGGCTATTTTTTGCATAGCATGGGCTGATAACTTGAGCACTATCTAGCTGTAAAAAATGTAGCTATATAATTTGTATTAAAACTGCCATATACAGTGGAGGAAATAATTATTTGACTCCTCACTGATTTTGTAAGTTTGTCCAATGACAAATGAAAAGTCTCAGAACAGTATCATTTCAATGGTAGGTTTATTTTAACAGTGGCAGATAGCACATCAAAAGGAAAATTGAAAAAATAACCTTAAATAAAAGATATTGGAAATTACACTTAAAAATTGTCAAAATAAAATGCAACCAATTAGGGTGCCATTATCTTTGTATGGGAGTGCTTTTGTAAAGAGTAAGGTCAAATTCACAGTGGAGCTTTATGTAGCAGAGGCATTTGAAGGCACAGAATTGCACTGCAATGAAGTGTATGCGATGTTCAGAGTGATTTTTTTCCTCATGCTATCTGCTTTAAAGGGAACCTTAACTGAGAGGGATATTGATGTTTCCTCATATGCTGGGGATACACGGTACGTTTCTGTACCGTGTATCGACCTGCTGATCCGGCCAGCTGGTCCGATCACACTGCTCGACCCCCGCCTGCTCGATTCCCGCCGGCGGACAATGGCAGGGAATTGAGCGGTGATAAGGAAGCGCCGGCGGGGACGCGCCGGCATCAAGCCGATGGCTCGATCCGGCGCATAAAACGGGCCGTGTATGCACGGCATAAAACAATACCAGTTGCTTGGCAGTCCTGCTGATCTCTTTGCTTGCAATAGTGGCTGAATCACACACCTGAAACAAGCATGCAGCTAATCCAGTCTGACTTCAGTCAGAGCACCTGATCTGCATGCTTGTTGAGGGGCTGTGGCTAAAAGTATTAAAGACACAGGATCAGCAGGAGAGTCAGGCAACTGGTATTAACCACTTGCCGACCGCACGCTTATACCGTGCGTCGGCAAAGTGGCAGCTGCAGGACCAGCGACGCAGTATTGCGTCGCCAGCTGCAGCTTAATTAATCAGGAAGCAGCCGCTCGCGCGAGCGGCTGCTTCCTGTCAAATCACGGCGGGGGGCTCCGTGAATAGCCTGCGGGCCGCCGATGGCGTCTCGCAGGCTGAATGTAAACACAAGCGGAAATAATCCGCTTTGTTTACATTGTACGGCGCTGCTGCGCAGCAGCGCCGTAAGGCAGATCGGCGATCCCCGGCCAATCAGCGGCCGGGGATCGCCGCCATGTGACAGGGGACGTCCTGTCACTGGCTGCACAGGACGGATAGCGTCCTGTGCAGCCCCGATCCCCGGGGATGACCAGGTAGGAGAGGGAGGGGGGAATTTCGCCGCGGAGGGGGGCTTTGAGGTGCCCCCCCCCGCCACCCACAGCAGGCAGGAGAGATCAGACCCCCCCAGCACATCATCCCCATAGGGGGGAAAAAAGGGGGGCAATCTGATCTCCCTGCCTGCACCCTGATCTGTGCTGGGGGCTGCAGAGCCCACCCAGCACAGATCACTCAAAACTGCGCTGGTCCTTAAGGGGGGGTAAAGGGTGGGTCATCAAGTGGTTAAATTAAAAAGGAAAAATCCATATCCTCCTCAGTTTAGGTTCCCTTTAAACCCACCCCTTCTTTAAGGGGAACCTGAGATTAAGGATTAGGGGCAATTTATACTTGGGGCTTTCTCCAGCCCCATGAGGATCGTGGGCTTCCTCTCCGTCCTCCCTGGCCACTCTGCTGTCCCAGGATCGTCTCCGCTATCTTCTTCAGTGGTAGTGTTCTGTGCTACTGTGGCTAGAATTGTTCTGCTCTTGTGCAGAATGTTCATACATACTGCGCATGCGCAGAGCACTCCCGGCCGTGCAATCAAGGACGCACCTGTGCACTGCTTGACATCGATAACGCGGAAGTAACTTCGGGGGGCCTTTACAAGATAAGATACGCATTCCCGTCGCTCTAGACGGCAGAGCTCTGTAAGCAGGTCACGAGCCACTTTCGTTGGCTCCTGATCACGGAGCAAAATATAAGACAGCATCAGGAGCCAATGAAAGCAGCTCCTGATCGGCTGTCAGAGGAGCTTGCGGCGATGGGGCAGCGTCATGACTGGCGAGACTGGGTATGTGTGGCGATTTGTTGGGAGGTGGCGTTTTACCATACCAGCAGTCTGGTCCTGAAGGGGGCAGGGACTGCTGGTACAGAAGTGGTTAAGGTTGTCACTGCTGCTGTTTAGAATCCACACGCTGCTTTGTTTGGCTGGAATACAAACAGAAATACCCCTTTAAACTTTCCTGCACTTACCGTAAAACCTTTTGTGTTCTTCCTGACGGATAACAACCTTCTATTAAAACTGACCTTACTCTATACATTTGTTTGCCCAAGTAAACATTCCGTTAGATTTAATAGTCTATTTGGACAAAGATTGTGTTTTCCATCAGCACCTTGATCGACAATGGCAGTTTTTGGTGGTATTGATGGGTGGTGCGTTTAGCATATCCATGGCTTTACTTTTTCTGGAAACTGAATCGAAAAAAAGCTGTTTAACTATTTGTGTCCCACTTAAATTCAGATAGATAGGCTTGGTTTATTGCAGTGTGGCCAAGCCTCCTTACCACCCACTCAACTATAAGCTAACCACTGCTTCAGTGAGTTTCTGTATGGTCAGGTAGGTGGTCTAGGGGGTATGGCTATGGTAGCTTCTCTGACTGTGCTTTTGGCTGCTGCAGGAAATGTATTTTTTTTTTCTAAATTAACACTATAGGTAGGTTAATAATGCTTTATATTATGCAGCACAGGTGTCACACTCAAAGCCTCTGGGTCGAATGTGGCCCTTGAGAGCTTTAAATGTGCGGGGTACAAAAACAATCCATAGGGCTGTCTAGCAAATTTATGATGGGGCCCCTGAGCATTGTAATATTTTCCTGCTCCAGCAATGCACTGGGTCTCTTCTGTTTTCCCAGCAGCTGCACGCTCTGTGCTTTCATGCCTCCAGCTTCAGAACAAATAGGATGGCAGGATCCGCACCGTCTAAAATCAAATGGTTTATTTAAACATATTAAAATCTACAACAGGCAACAATGAGTGTGAGCCGGGTTACCATGACGCACGGCGTTTCAGAAGTTAGCTCTTTCCTCAGATAGCTCTGGCGCACACTGCACAAGAGAGAAGAATATGGAGGCTGCCATATTCATTTCATTTTTAACTATAACCAATTACCTGGCAGCTTTATTTTGATGCAGTAGTGTCTGATTAGCTGCATGCTTGTTTCTGCTGTTAATCTTGTCAGAACCAGGGATGCTCATCACGGATTAATCACGAGTAACCATGGTGGTTGCTTGTGATTCAAATCAGGTTTAATTACAGCAGCTGAGTGGTGGGGAACGAAACGGTTATTTACCCATAAATCTGCATCATATTAGCGTTCCAAGCCTTGCTGCTGTCACTTCCTCCTCCCGGCTTGAAGGAGGAAGTGACGGCAGCAAGGCTTGGAACGCTAATAAGACGCATGGACCGTTATGGAGAGCGGGGAGGATGCGGATTTATGGGTAAATAACCCTTTCATTCCTTGCCGCTCAGCTGCTGTAATTAAACCTCATTTGAATCACATGTAGCCACGGTGGTTATTCGTGATTAATCCTTCAGTATCCCTGGTCAGAACTGATTATTTTAAACACCTGATCAGTATATGCTTGTTCAGGGTCTATCGCTAAAAGTATTAGAGGCAACAAGTATTACTAAATAAATTGCCTCCATATCCCTCTTGCTTCAGTTGTCCTTTAGGCCTCTTTCACACCAAGACGTTGCGTTTTAGGGGATGTTAAGGTCGCATAACGTGTCCCTAACGCAACGCCTGGTGGTGTTGGACTATGCCAGCGTGAGCCGCGTTATGCAGCTCTTGGTGTGCAGTAGACTGTGGAGACCACGTGATCGGAAGACTCCGCATCACATGGTCCTGCCAGCCAATCAGCGCACAAAGCCGCTCCAGGAAGAAAACACTGCGCGTTAGCAGTGCAGTGAATATTAACCACTTCCCGACCGCCGTATTGACAATTGGTGGCCGGGAAGTGGACCCCGCAAGGACCGCCGTATTGACAAATGGCGGCGGTCCTTGTAGGGGCATGGGCGGAGCGATCGCATCATCCGTGACGCGATCCTCCACCGCCGCCTGACTCCGCTCACCCGTCGCAACATCCCGCCGGCCATACGGAAGCGCCGGCGGGATGTTAACCCGACGATCGCCGCATACAAAGTGTATAATACACTTTGTAATGTTTACAAAGTGTATTATACAGGCTGCCTCCTGCCCTGGTGGTTCCAGTGTCCAAGGGACCACCAGGGCAGGCTGCAGCCACCCTAGTCTGCACCAAGCACACTGATTTCCCCCCCCTGCCCCCTGATCGCCCACAGCACCCCTCAGACCCCCCCCCCCCAGACCCATGTTTACACCCAATCACCCCCCTAATCACCCATCAATCACTCCCTGTCACTATCTGTCAACGCTATTTTTTTTTTTATGCCTCCTGCTCCCTCCTGATCACCCCCCCCACTCCTCAGATTCTCCCCAGACCCCCCCCCCCCATGTACTGTATGCATCTATCAACCCTGATCACCTGTCAATCACCCATCGTCACTGCCACCCATCAATCAGCCCCTAACCTGCCCCTTGCGGGCAATCTGATCACCCACCCACACCAATAGATCGCCCGCAGATTCGACATCAGATCACCACCCAAGCGCAGTGTTTACATCTATTCTCTCCTCTAAACACCCACTAATTACCCATCAATCACCCCCTATCACCACCTGTCACTGTTACCCATCAGATCACACCCTAATCTGCCCCTTGCGGGCACCCAATCACCCGCCTACACGCTCAGATTGCCCTCAGACCCCCCCCCCTTATCAATTCGCCAGGGCATTATTTACATCTGTCCTTCCCTGTAATAACCCACTGATCACCTGTCAATCACCCCCTGTCACTGCCACCCATCAATCAGCCCCTAACCTGCCCCTTGCGGGCAATCTGATCACCCACCCACACCAATAGATTGCCCGCAGATTCGACGGCCGATCACCTCCCAAGTGCTGTGTTTACATCTGTTCTCTACCCTAAACACCCACTAATTACCCATCAATCAGCCCCTGTCACTGCTACCTATCAGATTAGACCCCTATTTGCCCCTAGGGCATTCAATCACCCGCCCACACCCTCAGACCCCAGCCCTGATCACCTCGCCAGTGCATTGCTTGCATCTATTCCCCCCTCTAATCACACCTTGAGACACCCATCAATCACCTCCTGTCACCCCCAGCACACCTACCCATCAGATCAGGCCCTAATTTGCCCCGTGTGGGCTCCTGATCACTCGGCCAAACCCTCAGATCCCCCTCAGACCCCCTTCCGATCACCTCCCCAGTGCATTGATTGCATCTATTTTCCCCTCTAACCATCCCATGAGACACCATCAATCACCTCCTGTCACCCCCCTATCCATCAGATCAGGCCCAATACAACCTGTCATCTAAAAGGCCACCCTGCTTATGACCGGTTCCACAAAATTCGCCCCCTCATAGACCACCTGTCATCAAAATTTGCAGATGCTTATATCCCTGAACAGTCATTTTGAGACATTTGGTTTCCAGACTACTCACGGTTTTGGGCCCGTAAAATGCCAGGGCGGTATAGGAACCCCACAAGTGACCCTATTTTAGAAAAAAAGACACCCTAAGGTATTCTGTTAGGTGTATGACGAGTTCATAGAATTATTTTTTTTGTCAAAAGTTAGCGGAAATTGATTTTTTTTTTTTCACAAAGTGTCATTTTTCACTAACTTGTGAAAAAAAAGAAAATCTTCTATGAACTCGCCATACACCTAACGGAATACCTTGGGGTGCCTTCTTTCTAAAATGGGGTCACTTGTGGGGTTCCTATACTGCCCTGGCATTTTAGGGGCCCTAAACTGCGAGTAGTGTAGAAAACAAATGCCTCAAAATGACCTGTGAATAGAACGTTGGGCCCCTTAGCGCACCTAGGCTGCAAAAAAGTGTCACACATGTGGTACCGCCGTACTCAAGAAAAGTAGTATAATGTGTTTTGGGGTGTATTTTTACACATACCCATGCTGGGTGGGAGAAATCTCTCTGTAGAGAGATTTCTCCCACTTAGCATGGGTATGTGTAAAAATACACCCCAAAACACATTATACTACTTCTCCTGAGTATGGCGGTACCACATGTGTGGCACTTTTTTACACCCCAAGTACGCTAAGGGGCCTAAAGTCCAATGAGTACCTTTAGGATTTCACAGGTAATTTTGCGACATTTGGTTTCAAGACTACTCCTCATGGTATAGGGCCCCTAAAATGCCAGGGCAGTATAGGAACCCCACAAATGACCCCATTCTAGAAAGAAGACACCCAAAGGTATTCAGTTAGGAGTATGGGGAGTTCATAGAAGATTTTATTTTTTGTCACAAGTTAGCGGAAAATGACACTTTGTGAAAAAAAACAATTAAAATCAATTTCCGCTAACTTGTGACAAAAAAATATAAACTTCTATGAACTCACCATACTCCTAACAAAATACCTTGGGGTGTCTTCTTTCTAAAATGGGGTCATTAGTGGGGTTCCTATACTGCCCTGGCATTTTAGGGGCCCTAAACCGTGAGGAGTAGTCTTGAAACCAAATGTCGCAAAATTACCTGTGAAATCCTAAAGGTACTCATTGGACTTTAGGCCCCTTAACGCAGTTAGGGTGCAAAAAAGTGCCACACATGTGGTATCGCCGTACTCAGGAGAAGTAGTATAATGTGTTTTGGGGTGTATTTTTACACATACCCATGCTGGGTGGGAGAAATACCTCTGTAAATGACAATCCTTTGATTTTTTTCACACACAATTGTCCATTTACAGAGTTATTTCTCCCACCCAGCATGGGTATGTGTAAAAATACACCCCAAAACACATTGTACTACTTTTCCCGAGTACGGCGATACCATGTGTGGCACTTTTTTGCACCCTAACTGCGCTAAGGGGCCCAAAGTCCAATGAGTACCTTTAGGATTTCACAGGTCATTTTGAGAAATTTTTTTTCAAGACTACTCCTCACGGTTTAGGGCCCCTAAAATGCCAGGACAGTATAGGAACCCCACAAATGACTCAATTTTAGAAAGAAGACACCCTAGGGCAGGGGTCTCAAACTCGCGGCCCGCGGGCCATTTGCGGCCCGCGATACAATATTTTGTGGCCCCAAGGCCCCAGAGCTTGTAGGGGCCCCCAGTGGCTACAAGAGGAAAAAAAAAATTTTCAAATCGGCCTTATAGTTTTTGAGAAAATCGATTTTAAAGTTGCAAAGGAAAAAAATACACATTTAAAAACCCGCCGACTTTAATGGTTAATAGCAAATCCACCTTAAATGCTAGAAACCCTAAATTTGCAGGATATGTTAAGGAGATCATTAGGAATAAGAGGAAAAAACAATTTTTCAAAAAGACCTTATAGTTTTTGAGAAAATCGATTTTAAAGTTTCGAAGGAAAATAGTATACTTTTAAATGCGGTAAATGTCACTTTTAGTAGCAAGCCTAACGGTAGTGTAATTTTACATGTATCAAAAGAAAGAGCAATACATTTCCTTACAGAGTTTCCAGGGGGTCCATACGCAGCCGCAGCGCTTTGGCCAGGTATCGCTATACAGCCGTAATATGGCTGTATGAAGATTCCTGGCATTTTTTCCTATTTTCCCAATTTTTTTTTTTATGTTTAGAGTGGGCGGGCAGAGGCGGCGATCCGCCGCGATTGACGTCAGGAGGGGCAGAGCTGAAGCTGAAAGCTCTGCCCCTTCCAGGAAATGCCGGCGGATTGCCCCCGGGGCAATTTGGGGGCTCTGCAGCCCTCGTTTTGCGGCGGGGACACGTGAACTCCCTTATGCGGCCCAGCCTCATCCTGACTTTGCCTCCTGCGGCCCCCGGGTAAATTGAGTTTGAGACCCCTGCCCTAGGGTATTCTGTTAGTAGTACGGTGAGTTCATAGAAGATTTTATTTTTTGTCACAAGTTAGGGGAAATTGATTTTTATTGGGTTTTTTCACAAAGTGTCATTTTCCGCTAACTTGTGACAAAAAATAAAATCTATGAACTCACCATACTCTTAACAGAATACCTTGGGGTGTCTTCTTTCTAAAATGGGGTCATTTGTGGGGTTCCTATACTGTCCTGGCATTTTAGGGGCCCTAAACCGTGAGGAGTAGTCTTGAAAAAAATTTTCTCAAAATGACCTGTGAAATCCTAAAGGTACTCATTGGACTTTGGGCCCCTTAGCGCAGTTAAGGTGCAAAAAAGTGCCACACATGTGGTATCGCCGTACTCGGGAGAAGTAGTATAATGTGTTTTGGGGTGTATTTTTACACATACCTGTGCTGAGTGGGAGAAATCTCTCTCTAAATGGACAATTGTGTGTAAAAAAAAAAGAAAAAAGAAAAAATTGTCATTTACAGAGATATTTCTCCCACCCAGCATCGGTATGTGTAAAAATACACCCCAAAACACATTATACTACTTCTACTGAGTACAGCAATACCACATGTGTGCCACTTTTTTGCAGCCTAACTGCGCTAAGGGGCCCAAAGTCCAATGAGCACCTTTAGGCTTTACAGGGGTGCTTACAAATTAGCACCCCCCAAAATGCGAGGACAGTAAACACACCCCACAAATGACCCCATTTTGGAAAGTAGACACTTCAAGGTATTCAGAGAGGGGCATGGTGAGTCCGTGGCAGATTTCATTTTTTTTTTAATCGCAAGTTAGAAGAAATGGAAACTTTTTTTTTTTTGTCACAGTGTCATTTTCCGCTTACTTGTGACAAAAATATCTTCTATGAACTCACTATGCCTCTCAGTGAATACTTTGGGATGTCTTCTTTCCAAAATGGGGTCATTTGGGGGGTATTTATACTATCCTGGAATTCTAGCCCCTCATGAAACATGACAGGGGGTCAGAAAAGTCATAGATGCTTGAAAATGGGAAAATTCACTTTTTGCACCATAGTTTGTAAACACTATAACTTTTACCCAAACCAATAAATATACACTGAATGGGTTTTTTTTTAATCAAAAACATGTTTGTCCACATTTTTCGCGCTGCATGTATACAGAAATTTTACTTTATTTGAAAAATGTCAGCACAGAGTAAAAAAAAAATCATTTTTTTGCCAAAATTCATGTCTTTTTTGATGAATATAATATAATAAAAAGTAAAAATCGCAGCAGCAATCAAATAGCACCAAAAGAAAGCTTTATTAGTGACAAGAAAAGGAGCCAAAATTCATTTAGGTGGTAGGTTGTATGAGCGAGCAATAAACCGTGAAAGCTGCAGTGGTCTGAATGGAAAAAAAGTGCCTGGTCCTTAAGGGGGTTAAAGCCCACGGTCCTCAAGTGGTTAATTAGCCATGTGGCTAATTACTGCGCCAGTGCAAGCAGTCTAACGCGGCTAAAACCACGTAGAATGCACAGCATGCTGCACTTTCATACAACGTGAAGCATTACCCTGTAACGCAACATGGGCACTGTGAACAACCCATTAAGTTTTCATTATTGTGAGTTGGGCTGCGTTACAGGCTGCTCTAACGTGCGCCTGTAACGTTTCACTGTGAAAGCAGCCTGAAAGTACAAAAGTGGAAAGTGTCTAGTATATACCTATGGAGAGGGAAGGCTCTGGATGCTATTGAGCCTCCACAGACCCCTCTTGCTCCCCTCATTCTAGTACTGTCACCCCTGTTAGAGCTATTCAATCAACTGGTTGAATACACCTCTGTGAGTCCTTGGAAGACTACAGGAGAACTTGTGTCCTCAAGCGATCCCAAAGACTGCACATGTGCAATTCGGTGCTGCCAGTCTTTTGGAGCGCACGGGGACACAAGTTCTTCCAGAGGTAACAGTGCTGGAACCAGGACACCGAAAGAGGCATGAGAAGGCTATATAGGAGAGCCTCCCATCTGCATAGCTATCTGACTTTTTATATTTTTCACTACAGAGTAACCAAGCAGCTCAGGGTGACCCAAACTACTAGGAATGTATAGGGGGATAAAAGGAACCAAAAAGCCCTCCTACTAAAATAAGCAAAGCTTGGTGTAATTTGCCTTCTTAAAACAGAAGGAAATTTGCAATAATTCAGTTATAAGTGAACATATGTGTTTACCCACAATGCTCTACTGAATATGCAAATTATCCCTTTTTGTCCTTGTAAGCCAAGCAAGCATCCAGAATTTTTCACTACAAATTTGTTTCAACTGTCTGGATGACATGTTCCATATGTGCATTAACTATTTCATGTGATCTTTTGATTATTCCTTATGTTTACAGCAACAAACAAAACTATGTATCTAAACTTTCTTATCAAGCAATTAAATGTTATATTTCTATCTTTACAGAGCCACAAAAACTATTGCGGACAGTGACACAAGCAAAGTCAAGTCTACCTGTGCAGTCTGCTTACTTTCCTGGACAAGTTTCTACTTCATGATGAGCCACTGGAAGCTTAATAATCGTACTTTGCAATGGTCTCCAAGTAGAAGTGGTTAGACTTTACTGCTGATCCTATATTATTAAATCATGAGGTTTGCCCCCTTCATTGAGGTGAAGTAATCTTCCTCCTGGGACCTCTGAAAGCTGTATCAGTTCAGAAGTTGTGCTACTGTGTGTGAGCCTGAATAATTGTTTTCCTACCTGTTACAGTAACAAGTTTAAATTTGCATGCATGATCTCCAGCTGCGTTCAGTCTCCTTTCTGTTCACAATACTGAATGAGACTTGTGGAATGCATCTGTACATATACAAGCTCTTTAATTCTTTAACCTTGCCGGACATAATACTGTATTTTGCACAATGAACATAACTCCAATTAACATTTTACTGACTCCAAAGAAATTTACATTTTGTTCTACCTCCTTGTTTGTATACAATGTGTGCTGTGCTCTCCTGGTGTGTATAACTGTTTATATTTAAATCAGAGTCCTTCATTTCTCAGAAGCAATTCTGAATATTCTTGTATTAAATATTACATGGCCTAGCCATGAACTTTACTATGGCTTCCAGTGTGTTTATATAGTAACCATCATGTAAATGTTTTAGTTTTTACATTTCCTCATAGAATACAATGTCTGACATAAGAATCATATTAATGTGCAGACAAGACAGTTAAGGCTGGTGGGGGTTGCTGCTGGAAAAAATTATATACGGTATCGCTGTACAGGAGGGTGGGCATCTATCCTGCTGCTTTCCTCTTAAAAGTGGGAAAACTCCTACCCCACCTTAAAATATCCTTAACAGAATTTAGAGGAGCGCTGCATTACTGACACTATTGTATGAGCACCAATCACGTGTAATAACGTGATCGGTAACCGGGAGTGTAGCAGGTGGCTGAAGGAGAATTAGTTCTAGCACCCAAACAGGTAAATATAAAATGTGCTCTGCATTAGGCAGCCAAACAATTTATGCTGGCTACAGATACCATGCCACAAGTTGTCATGTGACAGATAAAATCCATCATGCACACCCTCTTGCATATATGGTGGACTTGCCCGAAGGCCCGGAGGTTCTGGATCAGAATATTTCAAGTTATCTACTCTACTATCAAAGTTAAGATATCCAAGCTCCCTGAAATAGCCCTTTTAGGTATGCGCCCACCAGAAATATCTTCCCACCAATATAAATTACTTATGCACATATGTCTTGCGGGAAAACGGGTTGTAGCAAGCTCGTGGAGATCCCCATCCCTGCCAATAGCGCAATTTAGAGCAAACTTAAGCAATGCTCTATGCTTTGACAGGATGAAGGCTATCCTCGATGACTCCCTTCCCCGTTTCGAAAAAACTTGGCTTCCCTACATTAACCAGTATCATCAGGGACTTTCTGCATCCCTCTTAGTGGTCTAGCGGGTCATTGTCACTGTGGAGTTGGATCTTAAACCAGTTAACCCCTCCTTCTCTAAAAACCCAACTCCCTACTCATGGGATATCTGGTGTAGCCAGGGTCGGCCACTTCCTCCCCCCCCCCCACCTTTTTTTCCTTTCTTTTTCTCTCTGTCCCCACTTTTCTTTACCATCTGCTCTCCTCCCTCTTGGCCTACTTCTCATTCTCTTCCTTCTCTCTTCCTTTTTCTGCACCAGGGGCAGATACCTGCCCTGCTACCCAGGGATGGGAGGCAACCCCTTGGATTGCCCCATTTCCTGGAATGAATGTGACCTAGCCACTCTGGTGTTCACGGCCATATCATTTTAATAACAGCCCGCCACTGCTTGGCGGACTTTCATTTAATCTATCCAACTAAAGTTTAGCCTAAGGACACCATTGAGGGTGCCGGTAATAGAGGCCGCAGTGCTACTGACACCCATTTATAGTAAAAGCATTCTGTAGAGACTGCCATTTAGTGAGGCAGTAAGCATAACTAGGTTGTAACCATCTGACAAGCGTCAGTGAACGCTGACGCGAAGGTTCTGCTGTCCTGTACTCTAGTTAGTTAATGTTTGCATTTATGTTTTACTGTTCATTTCATATAACACACTGTGAATGTTCTAAATGTGTGTACCAGTTCATGTATGCAGATGACTGTACCCCATATCATCCGTATGATTGTACACATTTATCGCTCTTCATAAAAAAAAATAAAAAAAATTGAGAAAAAAAGAAAAAAAATCCATCATGCAAGTACACTAATAGCCTTCAGTACGCTAATGCTGTTAGTTAGTTTATTTCCTGCAAGGCTTGCCTTAGTTAAAGAGACTCTGTAACGTCAAAAAGATCCCCTGGGGGGTACTCACCTCGGGTGGGAGAAGCCTCCGGATCCTAATGAGGCTTCCCATGCCGTCCTCTGTCCCACGGGGGTCTCGCTGCAGCCCTCCGAACAGCCGGCGACAGAGCCGACTGTCAGTTCAATATTTACCTTTGCAGGCTCCAGCGGGGGTGCTGTGGCTGCTCTCGGCTCCGAACTACACGGAAATACCCAATCTCAGTCGGGTCCGCTCTACTGCGCAGGCGCCGGAAAGTTGCGCCTGCGCAGTACAGCAGACCCGACGGCGATCGGGTATTTCCGTGTAGTTCGGAGCCGACAGCCGTCAGAGCGCCTGCACAGGAGCCAGGAAGGTAAATATTGACGTCATTCTCGGAGGGCTGCAGCGAGACCCCTGAGGGACGGAGGACGGCGTGGGAAGCCTCATTAGGATCCGGAGGCTTCCCCCACCCGAGGTGAGTACCCCCCAGGGGATGTTTTGATGTTACAGATCCTCTTTAACCAAATATTTAAACTTCCATAGCCTAAGGGGGATAATTCAGGAGAGCTTGGAAACTATTAAACATTCTTCAGTCAAGTGCAATATAAAATGTGTAACTTAATGTGTAACTTACTGTAGAAAAGATTTGAAACATTTTTACAATATTTAATTCAGTTTGGTATAACAATTTTTTAAATTGTGAATGTAACAGTCATAATAGATCCTAGATATGTATGCACAATAAAGACAGGTTTTAACATTAAATATAAAAATATTTAGGTTTATTTGTAAACATACATTATTCAGATCTGAGCCAATGAGAAATGTTCAAAGTACCAAGCAAAAAAAAAAAAGTGATTATTAAATTATACAACACTTTTATACAAAGAAACACTTTAAATAACCAAGCAAAAATATACAGAAACTGTATGGTTTAGAATATATAATTGTTATTCTGTATAAAGCTTTCTCTGGAGTTTCAGTATCTAGACTAAACTGTTCTTTACACCTACTGAGTGCCAGCAGGTCTAAAGTGTCGCCAGCTTCTGGCATTCATGAGGTTAAAACAAAACCATGGAGAAAGGCCACAAATAAACGCACAGCCTCAAAGCAGGTTGCTATGTGAGCTGTATCTTCAAGTTTTGGATTTAAAACATCCAACATATAGTGGTATAGAAGAGAATAAAGGTGAGAGGCTGAAATGTTTCTGTAAAAACTGATCCATTTCCTGACGAGGAGTTACACAAGCAAGAGTAAAGGAGGCATGGAGAAGTAAGCTAATGAATAACTAAGATTCTGCTTTACATACTTAAATGGCAGTATATCAGTATGATCAAGTGCAAAGGCTAACCTTTCAAAGGAAAGGCTTCCTTCAGCATGTGTATTGAATATAAATAGATCCCTGTCCGGCAGGCTCCAGCTGAGGCACAATTCATGTAGAGTCATTTTCTCATTGTGCTGCCTTAGAGCTGGTTCACATTGCAAGAGCTTTTGCAAATGTAACACTCTAGCAATGGGATTTTATAAAAATCATCCATAGCATTGCATTAGCAAGAGCTTTTCAAACCACTAGCACTTAAAAAAGCTATTGCAGTGTGAACCAGCCATCACATCGCTACAGCCAATCGCAGAGCATACCAAGCATGTGCATATCATGCATACTAGTGACATTTTGAATCAGCTTTTACCGCTTAAGGTTCCTTTAGTGTGCATGTCTACAGATTTATTCCCCATTTATTAGAGGCCCAAGATTTCAAAAGCCATATGTACATGTTAGTGGGTGCAGGGTGAGCTAAATGAGACACCAGCGTCATCACCAAAAGGAAAGTAAGCCAGTACAGGCCCACAGGGAGTGCAGCTACCTGATCCAACCAGCTCCCCAGATCATTTTTTTTTACTTAACTTGCCCACCTAGGGTTCACGTTAAGATATATCTCATGCACATGCCCAGAACACAGCAAAAGCTGAGGAAAAATAAAATATTCACTATTGCACAGTAGTAGCTGGTTAGTTGAGGGCTTTGACACAGTCCAATGTTCAAATCTTAGCTCTTCCTGTTCAGTAAGCAGACCCTAGGCAAGATTCTCTGCTACTACCCTTCAAATTGCCTACTGAGCATACCCTAGTGGCTGCAGCTTTGGTGCTTTGAGGGGGGGTGATATAAATGCTGTCTCTTGTCTTTAAATCCAGAGACTACAAAGATCCTACTACGCATGCATGGCAGCACAAGTGCCTAGCAGTACTGCAGATTTCAAGCTTGATGTACTAAATGAGCAACACTTTCTTTCCTTCCCCCCCCCCCCCCCCCCAAAAAAAAAATATAGTGGCACTCCATTAAAAATGATAAAGGAGGTGGCACACTAGCAGGTACAGTGTTGGGCAGTAGTTAAGCTAGGCATACATGATTCAGTTTGGACCAACTTTTAATTGTATTAACATGTAATGAAACAGTTAACTGATAATCAAATGAAATCAACTGCAGCAGCACACGACAACCAACGTATGACCAATTCTGTAATTATAGGGCTGTAGTGCAGTTTAAAGAGAACTGCAATCAATGTTCCTTAAAGAAAAAAATCTGTAAACTCAAAGTTCCTCTGAGGGGTACTCACCTCAGGAGGGGGAAGCCTCAGGATCCTAATGAGGCTTCCCACACCGTTCTCCATCCCTCGGGTCTCGCTGCAGCCCTCCGCACAGCGGTGATGTAAATATTTACCTTCCTGGCTCCTGCGCAAATACCCGATCGCCGTCGGGTTTGCTCTACTGCGCAGGCGCAAGTCTCCAGCGCCTGTGCAGTAGAGTGGACCCGACTGATCGGGTATTTCCATCTACTTCGGAGCTGAAAGCCACCACAACCCCCGCCCGCTGGAGCCTGGAAAGGTAATTATTGAACTTACAGTAGGGTCTGTTGGGCGGCTGTTCGGAGGGCTGCAGCAAGACCTGCGTGGGAAGCCTCATTAGGAGCCTGAGACTTCCCCCACCCGAGGTGAGTACCCCCCCTCCCCCAGGGGAACTTTGAGTTTACAGTGTCTTTAAAAACAAAAAATTTAGTCAGTGTTTGCCTAGGCTACGCATCACTGAGAGGGCAGATTTATATACCATGATAAAGGAATCATTCTGATGCAGAAACCAGGATCATTGGTTCAGTTCAGTTGATATCCTTTTACTACTTTCTACTATTTGTCATTACAGTGACTCTTTAGACTGCTTTCAGTGGGACATTACATGCACACGTTAGAGCAGCCTGTAATGCAGCCCAACTCACAGCAATGAAAAATCAATGGGTTGTTCAGTGTCCACATTGCGTTGGAGTAGAACACTGCACGTTCAATGAAAGTGCAGCATGCTGTGCGTTATACTCTTACTTTGCTGCGTTACACTGCACATGCTCAGTAATGTATGTCAGGAGGGGAAAGTCCGCTATTGTGTCTAGCCACATGGCTAATTAATATTCACTGTGCTGACGTAAAGTGTTTACTTCCTGAAGCGGCCACTTTGTGCTATGATTGGCTAGCAGGACCACGTGATGCGGAATGTTCCGATCACATGGTCTCCAGTCTTGTCGCATGCGCCGTTTTTGTTCGATAGGATGCGTCAAAGTATGCATCACAGACGCATCGTTAGGGGCACATTATGCAACCTTTAACGTTGCATGAAACGCAACGTCTTAGTGTGAAAGAGCCCTTAAAGAAGCTACTTAAAGCGGACCTGAACACAACTTCTCTGCTTTAAAAGATATACAACAGCATAATAACCTTTAACCAGTTCACCCCCAAGGGTTTTTACTCTAATGGACCAGAGCAATTTTCACTTGTCAGTGCTCCTCCCTTTTATGCCCTAATAACTTTATTACTACTTATCACAAGAAAATGATTTATACCTAGTTTGTTCGCCATCAATTAGGCTTTCTGTGGGTAGCACATTTTGCTAAGAATTTTTTTATTCTAAATGTGTTTTAATGAGAAAAAAAAATTCTCAGTTTTCAGCCATTATAGTTTTAAAATTAAACATTCTCCTGTGGATAAAACACACATTTGCCCAGTTGTCCTGGTTATTAAACCATTTAAATTATGTCCCTATAACAATGTATGGCGACAGTATATTATTTTGAAATATAGGTGTTATTTTTCTGTTCGTGTTTTTTTTGTTCTGGCCATAATTACAAGCCCCTATGTAATAAATTAAAATAAATTTTCCCCCATAAAATATGGATTAAAAAAAGTTGAGTCCCTAAGGCAACTATTTAGTTTAAGCTGATTTTTTTTTTTTTTTACAAGTGGTTTTTTTTTGGGGGGGGGGGGGGGGGGGGAGGAGCAGGGTTGGAAGTGTAATTTTATTAATCATGTGCATGTACTTGTAAATGTAATATACTTTTTAGCCACAAGATGGCACTAGTGAACTCGGTATAGGAAGGGTTTACTTTTTTTTTTACACTTTAATTGTTACATTTCTTGTTTTTGTGAATGGACGTAGCCACTGTTTGCGATCACGTCCATTCGCTCCAGGCACTGCGATTGGGTAGAGGAACTACTTCCCCAATCGCTCAGCACGGGATCCCGACGGAAACTGCGGCAGTAGCGGCGCGCACACGGCGGTAGCAGCGGCAGGCACGCGCGCCGTATTAAAACATCATGTTGCCGTTAATAGGGTAAAGCGTGACGTTTTAATATGTTAGGATGCCACTAAATGGTTAAACAAAACCATTTCTTTGTTACAGCTGATACAAAACCTGCGCTATCTGCAGTGTGTCTACTTCCTGATTTCATGGAAGCAGACATAATATTAACAGCCTGTGCTTTCAAATGAGGGGGAATAAAAAAAAAAAAAAAAAAAAAAAAAAAAGGCTAAACTCTCTAAATATGTACAGGGTACATGTCTCTGTCTTCCCTGTGCAAGAGTTCAGGTCCACTTTAACCACAGTGGTGTTAACCCCCCCTAAAAGCCAGTCCATTTTTCATAAATTGGGCCAATGCAGCTTTAAGGGCTCACTGCAGGGCCGCACAACTCAGCACACAAGTGATTCTGCCCCCTTTCTCCCCACCAACAGAGCTCTCAGTTGGTGGGGTCTGATCGCTTCCCTAATGTTTATTTTTTATATATACAAATTTGTTATTAATAAAAAATGCCTATTCCCCTTCACCACCTGCCAGCCTATCACAGCAATCGGCTGTGATTGCTTTTGTGTCCAGGGGGACAGCCATGTTACCCGGCTGTCCATAGTACAGCGCTGCCTTAAATCGCAGCGATGTATAGGTATATTAGACGGCAGTTTTGTCGTCTAACAGTCTCCGAGCGGCGATCACCGCTGGGAGAGAAGGCGTGGAGCGGTTGGCAAGAAGTTAAACAGGAACCAACCCATTGATATCTGTCTACAACAGATGTTAATCAAACTGTAAAAGAGAAGATTTGCAGTTGATGTCAATTTCAGGACTAAACAGACTAATCAGTTAAATCTACGTGTATATTGCAACAAATATGGTTACAAAGATTGGCAACCCTTTTGTTTCCTCTTTTCATCTTACAGTGCCACTTTAAAGGAAACCCGAACTGAGAAGGATATGGAGGCTGCGATATTTATTTCCTTGTAAACTATGCCAGTGGCCTGACAGCCCTACTGATCTTCTCGCATAAGTGTCTGACTCAGCTTTTACTGGATTAACTATATGCTTGTTTCAGGGTTTTGACCCAGTGTACCTGATCTGCTGCATGCTTGTTCAGGGTCTTCTAAAAAAAAAAAAAAAAAAAAGGATCTGGAGGACTGCCAGGCAACTGATATGTTTTAAAAGGAAATAAATATGGCAGCCTCCATATCCCTCTCACCTTGGGTTCCCTTTAACCACTTGCCGACCGCGCACTCATACCACGCGTCGGCAAAGTGGCAGCTGCAGGACCAGCGACGCAGTACTGCGTCGCCAGCTGCAGGCTGATTAATTAGGAAGCAGCCGCTCGCGCGAGCAGCTGCTTCCTGTCAAATCACGGCGGGGGGCTCCGTGAATAGCCTGCGGGCCGCCGATGGCGGCTCGCAGGCTAAATGTAAACACAAGCGGAAATAATCCGCTTTGTTTACATTGTACGGCGCTGCTGCGCAGCAGCGCCGTAAGGCAGATCGGCGATCCCCGGCCAATCAGCGGCCGGGGATCGCCTCCATGTGACAGGGGACGTCCTGTCACTGGCTGCACAGGACGGATAGCGTCCTGTGCAGCCCGGATCACCGGGAGGGAGAGGTAGGAGAGGGAGGGGGAGAATATCGCCGCGGAGGGGGGCTTTGAGGTGCCCCCCCCCCCCGCAACTAGCCTGCACGCAGGAGCGATCAGACCCCCCCTGCACATTATCCCCATAGGGGGGAAAAAGGGGGGGCGATCTGATCGCTCTGCGTGCCCTCTGATCTGTGCTGGGTGCTGCAGAGCCCACCCAGCACAGATCCCTTCAAACAGCGCTGGTCCTTAAGGGGGGGGTAAAGGGTGGGTCCTCAAGTGGTTAAGATAAAGCGCTTCTCTAATCAAACCATTTTCTCTACAGTAATTACTCTTATGTGTTGTGTTACCCTTTTTGATCACACCAAGATTCTGCAGGTACAAATATGGATAAGCGGCCATGGAAATAACACTCATGCCATGCAAGAGGATGTAGTCAAGTATGATATGGAAAAAACACACAGAATAAAACAGCTTTCTCTGATTTTCCCTATACCTCCCATGTCTATATCCCCCGCTAACTGCTGGACAGACTTACAGTGGGTTGCAAAAGTATTCGGCTCCCTTGAAGTTTTCCACATTGTCACATTACTGCCACAAACATGCATCAATTTTATTGGAATTCCACATGAAAGACCAATACAAAGTGATGTACACGTGAGAAGTGGATCGAAAATCATACATCATTCCAAACTTTTTTTTTTTTTTTTTTTACAAATAACTGCAAAGTGAGGTGTGCGTAATTATTCGGCCCCCTGAGTCAATACTTTGTAGAACCACCTTTTGCTGCAATTACAGCAGCCAGTCTTTTAGGGTATGTCTCTATCAGCTTTGCACATCTAGAAACTGAAATCCTTGCCCATTCTTTGCAAAACAGCTCCAGCTCAGTCAGATTAGATGGACAGCGTTTGTGAACAGCAGTTTTCAGATCTTGCCACAGATTCTCGATTGGATTTAGATCTGGACTTTGACTGGGCCATTCTAACACATGGATATGTTTTGTTTTAAACCATTCCATTGTTGCCCTGGCTTTATGTTTAGGGTTATTGTCCTGCTGGAAGGTGAACCTCCGCCCCAGTCTCAAGTCTTTTGCAGTCTCCAAGAGGTTTTCTTCCAAGTTTGCCCTGTATTTGGCTCTATCCATCTTCCCATCAACTCTGACCAGCTTCCCTGTTCCTGCTGAAGAGATGCACCCCCGAGCATGATGCTGCCACCACCATATTTGACAGTGGGGATGGTGTGTTAAGAGTGATGTGCAGTGTTAGTTTTCCGCCACACATAGTGGTTTTCATTTTGGCCAAAACGTTAAATTTTGGTCTCATCTGTGTCCCCCACATGGCTTGTGGCAAACTGCAAACGGGACTTCTTATGCTTTTCTTTTAACAATGCCTTTCTTCATACCACTCTTTCATAAAGGCCAACTTTGCACAGTGCATAACTAATAGTTGTCATATGGACAGAGTCTCCCACCTGAGCTGTAGATCTCTGCAGCTCATCCAGAGTCACCATGGGCCTCTTGACTGCATTTCTGATCAGCGCTCTCCTTGTTCGGCCTGTGAGTTTAGGTGGATGGCCTTGTCCTGGTAGGTTTACAGTGGTGCAATACTCCTTCCATTTCTGAATGATCGCTTGAACAGTGCTCCGTGGGATGTTCAAGGCATTGGAAATCTTTTTGTAGCATAAGCCTGCTTTAAATTTCTCAATAACTTTATTCCTGACCTGTCTGGTGTGTGCTTTGGACTTCACGGTCTTGTTGCTGCCAATATTCTCTTAGAAAACCTCTGAGGCCCTCACAGAGCAGCTGTATTTGTACTGACATTAGATTACACACAGATGCACTCTATTTAGTCATTAGCACTCATTAGGCAATGCCTATAGGCAACTGACTGCACTCAGATTAAAGGGGGGCTGAATAATTATTCACACACCACTTTGCAGTTATTTATTTGTAAAATGTTTGGAATTATGTGTAATTTTCATTCCACTTCTCATGTGTACACCACTTTGTATTGTCTTTCACGTGGAATTACTGTATATTAAAATTGATTAATGTTTGTGGCAGTAATGTGACAAAATGTGGAAAACTTCAAGAGCACTGAATACTTTTGCAACCCACTGTATACTTAAGTAGTTTAGAAATTCTACCTCAATAAAAGGCAATATTGGGGTCAACTTATAAACAAGTTCAACTTATATCAGAGTATATACGGTAAATGGTGTTAAGAATGATCCTGCTGCTGATAACAGATTTCTCCTCCACTACAACACTTTTCTTCCAACTGACACTACTTTAGCCAGCTATTATCTACACACAGCTTCTTGTCAGCCACTAACCTCTTGCCGACTGCATCACACCGATGGGCATGGCCGCAGCAGCCCCAGGACCGCCTAACACCGATTTGCGTAAAGTCCTGGGGCCAGCTAATGCAGGAGCTCGCACATCTCCTGCTTGGAGTCAGCGCTTCACCCCGCCTTCAGTTAGACAGCGTGATTGCCATCTATTTACATGTACAGCACTGGCCCCTGAGACACTGGAGAGCGATCGGTTCTCATAGGCAGAAGCCTATGACAGCCAACCACCATAATTGGCTGGCTGTGGGGAGGGAGGGAATATATTTAAAGAAAAAACTTTTTTTAAATAAAAAAAATTAATAAAAATATTTGTAAAAAAAATAATAAACAATCTGGGAGCAATCAGACCCCCACCAACAGAGAGCTCTGTTGGTGGGGAGAAAGGAGGGGGGGGAGTTAATCACTTGTGTGCTGTGTTGTGCAGCCCTGCAGCTTGGCTTTAAAGCTGCAGTGGCCTATTTTACTAAAAATGGCCTGGTCACTGGAGGGGGGGTTAGCACTGCAGTCCTCAAGAGGTTAAGTTGCATTTCCAAGGGCTTTTTTTTTCACATTTCTTAATTGCTCAACACTAAAAGAGCTTTTGTGAGGTCTTGTGTTTGATAAGCACTTGCTGAGCGCTTGTTAAAAAAAAAATCACTCCCATTCATGTTCATTAAAATTGCAGTAAAAATTGCATAAAATCGCAGCTATCACATACACAATCATGGCAATTTTTGCACGATTTTAATAAAGTGAATGGGAGAGATTTCTTAGCAAGCATTAATCAAATGCAAGCACTCACATAAGCGCTTATAGTGTGGATCCAGTGTTAATTTTCACTATGGCAGTCTTAACTCAATATGTGTGAAAAGATAAAAGGGTCACTTAAAAGTAGAGTTCAAAACTGAAAATGTGCTTCAGATCAGTTATGAAAGAGGTCACAACACTGACAATATAACCCCGATCTAGTGTCTGTAACCTAGGGTCTGCAAAATATTTATTTAATCGGTGACTCTTCTAAACACATTGATAATTATATATGAATTTTGGATTACACTATAGATGACATGCTACAAAACCCCTAAAATTACTATTCTGCTGTTCTACTTTCATCTGACCAAAACTGATTGTATCCATTAGAAACAAGTCTGCATTTCTGGTGCCCAATTGATACCTAACTACTCAGCAGAAGACATGCACAGCTGAAATTCTTTCTCAGTTTTCTACCCTGTCAATGTCAGTCTAAAAATGATAAAGAGATCAGGACATTTAACAAAAACATGCTCTACCAAGGATTCCTACAGAGAGCTAGAAAACCGTATTGTCATTATCAAAATGAGAACCCGCTGAGCATGCTACAGGTAGTTACAATCTTCCTCACTATACCAAACCAGATTTACTTACAGGGAAAGCTATCTAAGGCAAGTAGAGGTACTGTATATATGATATACTGTATATATGCTGGAGGGAATGGAATGGTGATACAAGGGAACACTGCAGCAAGCCTGCCTCTTCCTCTCTGACATTCTTAAATGAGTGATTACAGTCCAGGGAGAACCAAGAGAAGAATGGACAACGCAAAGAGGTATGTGGATCCAGCATGAGCAGGCCTCCGTGCTTACCTTAGGTAGATTTTGTCTCAGCACAGAAGACACATAGGGCTTATTCAATAAGATAGTACAGTCAATGCATAAATGAGAAAATTCTTGATTTGTGCAGCGTATTGTGTCATGATTCACATTACCTCACTAAATACCAAGTCCAGCAAATGTAACATCTGCAGAGAAAATGTTTGTAGGAAGGCACTTCTGAAATTAGTAGGAATAAACAGCTGTCAACAGAATTAAAACAGGATTTGAATTCTAATTTGTCACTAAACATGTAAATCTCAGTATCCTAGTTTAAAAAAAAAAAACAAGTACAAAGGAAAATAAAAATCACGTTGCAGAAAAGCTGCTAAACCTAAAACCAGCTTGTTTAACAAATGGCACTGCTGACAGCTGCAGTTTCCCCTCCTCTCTCAGTAGGCATGCCCATATTATTTAAGGCTTAGTGATTATACAACAGGCCTGGTTCAACTGCTTTCTATGTGAGCAGTGGAAGCCAGGGAGAATTGTGCTCTCAGACTGGAAGGACCTGTTCAGTCATAAGTAATGTATGCTGTGTAAACGTGAACAATCTGTTCTGCTGAGCTATCACCACATCAGAGAATCTCTTACCAAGCGTTAGGAGAATAAAGTCACAGTAATGAATTAAGCAAAATAAAATACTTTGGCTGATGAAAAATGCTGGAGGCAACACAAACTCGAGCAGGTTTCTTGTGCCGCGCCAGTAGGAACAGCCTGCTGTGTGTCCGAGTCCACCGTGTACATCTGTATGTACAGATCTGTGAGCGGCAATCCTCTGGCACTCAGGGAGTGGAGAAGGTTTCATACATGCTGATTGTCTCACACAATCAGGCTGTAGGTAGAGAAGGCTGAAGACAAGCCTGCTAGAACAGAGGCAGCAGGATACACATCTCCTCGATAGAAAGGGCCAGAGGTGGTTCCTGTCAGTGGACAGCCCATTCATTCCATTGGAGTAGAAATTGGTCCTGCACATGCCTCAGCTTATATCTGAGTGGAATGCATCTACATGAGCAGCAGAAGCCCATCATTGTCTTTCAAGTAGTTGTCATACATTTGTGTCCTGCAAGAGAGGCTCCTTCCCCTCACCAGGTGCCGGAGGACTGTGGGGATGACTGTGCCCTGCTCCATGCTTCTTCCAGCTGCTATTGCGCATGTTCAGATTCGTGTGCTCCGGAATAAATAAAGCTACAAGCAGTGCCAGCAGCACAGAGCATGCTCCAAACAGAAACGGAGGCCCAGGGATAATGGAGTTCTGCCGAGAAAGAAATTACATTTTACAATCTTTATCTACATAGTGTTTAAGTGGACCTGAAATCTTCTACAAGACAGAGGGAAAGCAGAGAGAAATGAAGCCTGTACATATCTAGAGAGTTTAGCCTGTCTAATTCCCCCTCATTTGTGTATAATCACAAGTTGTAATCTGATCTTCCCCGTGTCACATGACTGGCTATGGCAGACAAGCCCATTTGAAAGCACAGGCTGTAAACAATATGTCTACTTCCATGAATCAGGAAGTAGAAACACTGCAGATTTATTTTAAAGGACAACTGAAGCAAGAGGGGGTATGGAAGCTGCCATATTTATTCCCTTTTAAACCATACCAGTTGCCTGGCTATCCTGATGATCATCTGTCTCTAATACTTCTAGCCATAGCCCCTGAACAAGCATGCAGCAGATCAGGCGTTTCTGATATTGTCAGATCTGGCAATATTAGCTGCATGCTTGTTTCTGGTGGGATTCAGACACTATGGCCTTAATTCACTAAGCTTTATCGAACACTTTATGGAACGTTTGATAATTTACCTCATGAGTAAAATCTAATTTTGAATTCACTAAAGTATTATAGATTTATCGAATGTTTTATCGATAAAACGTTCAGTAAATCTATAACACCTTAGTGGATTCAAAATTAGATTTTACTGCTGAGGTAAATTATCAAACGTTTGATAAACTGTTTGATAAAGCTTAGTGAATCGAGGCATATGCCACCATATAGATCAGCAGGGCTGCCAGGCAACTGGTGTTATTTAAAAATGAAAATAAAGATCGCAGCCTCCATATCCCTCTCACTTCAGTTGTCCTTTATGATTTGTAGCAAATGTTTTTTGTTTAAAGGTTATTATGCTGTTGTGAAGCTTTTAGAGCAGAGAGGATTCTGAGTTCAGGTCCGTTTAACACGGAATTAAACCTACTATCAGATAAACGTTAATCAGTTCTGCACTGCACACATTTGTCCATGACAATAGCTGGCACGTGTCATTGAACAGACTCCATTTTAAGTTGGGGGGGGGAAGCAAATTTACCCTATTCCTTACCCTCAGTCTCGATATACGGCACATTTCCACTACATAACATAATGCATTGCAGCTTGCTCTGGGGGGGGGGGGGGGAGATTGTTTAGAAATATGACAGGCTTTCCCTCGTCACCACCTCTGCCTGCTGGTCGATGCTTCCCTCCTTCACAGCTCCTGTGTCCAGCAATCACACAAAAACAAACCTCCTCCTAAGGGAAGGTTCATAAAAAAGTCTGGACTTGTGGGGTACAGCAGACATTTACTTACCTACATCTGCATACCCCCTTCCCTATATAGAAGCCTCTCTCTTCTCTCACTTGGTGCCATGCAATGTATTCTGGGAGGTGTAGTTCACTGGTGCGATTACATCTCCTTGAATCAATGGGAACTGCGTCTACGGAATGTATTGCAGCCGCCGTTGACGTGAATATTGCTTTCAACCGGCGTTACCAAGTGAGAGAAGATGAATGCCTCCATGTAGGCCTGGGGTTATGAAGCAGCCCCCATAAGTAAATGCTTGCTGCACTCTCAAAAAGCCACACTTTTCGTTTGACAGGTTCTTTAAAATGAATGCTTTGTTCACTTTAATTTTGTCTTGTTTAATAAGGGGTTACCGATTAGTGCTTTGTCTACAGTAATCACTATAAGGTGGTGATCTGTGGCTGCCTGCTGCTCTGCACCATGTGATGTTCCTGGGCCTCTGCAGCAAATGGCAGCCTAATCCTAGAGCAGCTGTATTTTTTGAGGCCCACATGTGATACTCCTACAGAGCTGATGAGTATCAGCTATCGGCTGAAGTGGCCAATAATCTTGCGTGTGTACAGCAACCCTGACCATCGCATGACCAGTGATGCATCAGGAGGATCAATTCGCCTGATATCTGACTTTGCCATGTCCACTGCATGATATCACATCTGATCCGCTCCATCAGCCCTGTGCCTTCCCACATTACAACAGAATGCGTTGTCAGCTACACCGCCTGCATAGCCTCAGTCCAACGATGAGGCCCAAGTGACTGGGTCCCAATCCCCATCAGGTGACATCAATCCAGTGTGTGTAAAGACCTTTAGTTGGTTGGCCAGTATCAGTATAATGTCTGTATGATTACACAACAAATGGACAATAAAGTTACCTGTTGAGAATGTGATGGCCCTTTGTCATGTCCTGGATTTTCATCCTTAATAGGGTTTTCAGTCAACTCCACATGGAAGATGTAAAATATAAAACCGTATAAAGCCGGTCCGAGGCCATTACACAAACCTCGAATTCCTGTGATCATCCCTTGTACAACACCTAATGGAAAACAAACAAAAGGCTAAATATTTTATACTGGCAAAAAAGCAACATCTGCAGACAACACAAGCTACATTTAGTCCAATCACCTGTTGCTTGCTATAACTGAATTCCTAATTATTTCCTATGGAGGACTGATCAGAAGGCATATTATCAATGCAAGATACATGTACCGAACGTTCCAAGGAATGCTTAGGTGTGTCCATGCTGGGAACATGGGGACTTTTCTGACAATTATTATTATTTCTGTTTAAGATTGTGATGAGTATTTATCTGTGGGATGTGAATGCAGTGATGGATTTTTCCTAAAACCTGCAGTTTATCATTAAAAATGAATGAAATCATAGTTTGGAAAACCTCTGTTTGAGCCTACTCACCTTGTTGGTCGGCATCTGCAGTTCGGGACACGAGAGCGCTTACTGCAGGAAAAGTAATACTGGACATGGCTGCCACAGCTCCAGCAGCCCACATCATCCTGTACATGGGCGAACAGGAAAAAACACATTATGTGAAACCCATCAGACATGTATATGACCCATCTGCCCCAGTTTCATTACTACTAACACACCCCCACCTGCAAATGAAAACATTTACAATGTACATGTTACTGTTGGTGCATAATCACATCAAATCAGGCAGAAATCGTGAGGTCTAATGCTCTAATTTAAAAAATGCAATATTCTGAATTAAAATGAACTGCAAAGACCGATTTACCATATTAGGAACAACAAATACGCTATTGCTAAACTACATTTTTGAAAAGGCAATATTAGGGGGGAAAAAAAGTTCCTTTTTTTTTGATGTGATGAATAAACTACAATAGAAGGATACATTTTACATCTAGAGGGAAACCGTGACCAAGAATTGAACGTCATCCCAATCAGTAGCTGATACCCCCTTTTACATGAGAAATCTATTCCTTTTCACAAACAGACCATCAGGGGGCGCTGTATGGCTGATATTGAGGTGAAACCCCTCCCACAGGAGACTGTGAGGACCATTTTCCTGGCAGTTTCCTGTCTGTGAACCTCATTGCATTGTGGGAAATGGCTGTTTACTGCTGTTTCCAACTGCCAAAAAAGCAAGCAGCCGGTACTTCCAGCAACATCACCCGCCAGCAGTAAAAATGTCATGTGATAAATGTCAGAATGTAAATCAAGGAGAGGAAAGCTTTTACAATGGGTAAACACTGACTAAATCATGTATACATAATTATTGTAAAAATGAAGCACTTTTTTTATTACATAATTTCACTGGAGTTTCTGTAAGCAAACAGCAGTGGGAAAAGACCCTATAGCCAAGCCTGAGGGGTCAACAATGTACTACTCCAACTTGTAAATAATCAGAGGACAGTTAAGATACATGTAAATGCAACAATGTAGATAAATAGGAAAGGATGAGAATGCCAGAGGGTCTTGCAGCATGGAGACTGCTAGGAAACCACCTGTGTGGCCTGACCCTGGTCAGGTAGTATAAGCTGGTGAAGCAACTCTCCTAGAGGTGGCCATACACTTATAGATTGCCACTAGATGTGGTTAAAGAGTAACTGTCAGGCTGCAAAAGCTAATTTAAACCTCTATTCTCCTGTGTTAAACAGTTTAGAAGGAAGCCAAAAAGGAAATACTGAAGTTAAAAATCTCTTACTTTGACGTTTGCTGAACAGCAAGGCTGTATATTCACAATCCCCTAAGAAGAACGACAAGCCGCATAACAGACACTGCAAAGCATTCTGGGGGTTCTTCTTCCCACTGAACTCCCTTGGTCCTCCCCTTCATTTACCTATCCCGCCCTAAGGCTGCTTACAGTGAGAAGTTACAGGCTCATGTTACAGCAGCTTGTAACCTCATGCAGCCAAGCTCCCAGCACTGAAAAATCAACGTGCTTTTCACAGGGCACGTTCCATTAGAGTATACTACAGGAGTCCGCTATTGTTCCTAGCCACATGGCTAATTAATATTCACTGCACAGTAGTGTTGTCCGGATCATGAACCATTTTTTGTGAGTCGAATCATCAGGAAGCAAGGTGAGGGAGGATATTACATCACAATTGGCTTCATACAAGACAGACAAACATGGAACCTGCCATGAGCTGTCAGGAGCATCATTCTCTGCAAATACTATATACAAATTCTGTGAAATCCAAACGAGGACAGTGAAATGCATATGTAATGTAAGTAGAGCCAATATTTAGCTACTGATATATGTGTTTTTTTTTCTCTGAGACCCTATACCTAACAGCTCCTCTTTAAATAATAATCCCTCTAGTCGGAATCTGATCAGAGAGGCATTGATTCCATTTCGATTTTAGCAAGTAATGTGTTGCAATGCTATATCCTGTTTATTGACTATCGCTCCTGTCTGGCTGATGCCCATCTTCTGTCCTGTTCAACCGATTTCTGGCAGAATCAAACAGTATGACTTAATATGCCAGGAATCAAACAGGAAAATCGTTAAGTGTATGGCCACCCCAAGTTTTCATGTCCATCTTTCTAAGGCTAGGGGTTCATACACAACAGGTCTATGGTGTCACAAACACAAATAATGGTTTTAAAAGCATAATATTAGAGGGGTGTCCTTGTGTTATATTATACATTCCTGACACAGGAGAACTGGCTTTGAATCTTGGCTCTTTCTGTCCAGTAAGGAGTCCTTGGCAAGACTCCATAACGCTGCTACTGCCTACTGGGTGTGTCCTAGTAGCGCAATATAAATATTCTGTGTCCGTCTTACTGCACTGATAGGCATGTCCGTGTATCTGCGGTGCAGAAAAATGTGCACTGCAGCATGGTGACACAGCACAAAGAAACAGGTGTGTGAAAGAACCCGTGTGAAAGCATGAGTGCATTTAATGCGTTGCGTATATATTGGGCACTGCATTACCATGCAACTGACATGGTGTAAAAGGACCCTAAAGTTCTTCTAGCTGTCATACGGACAGGACAGCTCATTAGCTTGTAATTATAAGAACATACATAATAAGTTAATGGAAGGCAAATAAGGGTATTCATAAACCACTAAATAAGGGAGAAAAGGGGAATATACAATAAACAGGGCAGCTACAGTGAGGTGAAACACTATAAACATAAAATGGGAAGAGATGGGGACTGGATGTGGGTTAGAAGTGTAGAAAGGTCAAGGTTCGAATCCTTGCAAATCACTATTCAAACTTTGTTTTTTAATCTAATAATCTATACTGCAGATTCTGAATCTGAAGACATTGTTGAGATGTATTAATCTTGATGAGCCGATCCCAGATAGATGCCTCAAGCACATTAGTATAAAGGAGAACTTGGATGTCTTCACTGGCACACCGTGCAACTGGTTTCTCTAGTTTCAGGATGTGCTTTATTTGCATTAGCAGAGGCTGTGTCTGTGCTGAGAGATTTTTCCAGTAATTAGGTTGAATGTATGTACAGCTCAGCATTATGCTACATATGCCTCTCTCTAGCTGCCAGAGACTGGAAAATGAACACAAGTCCTTACCAAGGTTCTGATCCAAAACCATACCACGCCAGCTGCAAGATCTGGAATCCCAGGCCCAGGAGGATTGTGTTCTTGTTTCCTATTGACCTCATGAGAAAACTCAAGACAATGGTCTGTAAAAAGAAAAATACAGCATACTTTATACAATTAAAAATATTTAGAAATTGTTGCTTTGCATGTCGACCTAAATTTGTTGCATGATGTTTGAAGTGATCTTATCAAAAGAAAAACCTGACCACACTAACAATACAGCCTTTGGGCAGATTGTCATGCTCCTTATATCAGAGCTATGCCTGAATCAGAATGCAGTGGTTGGCAAAACGATCTGGTTTCAACTGCATCAGAAATCCAGATTGCAAGACTTGATAGGGGTGTGTATATTTAATTAAACAGGTTAATATGCAGTGAAGTTAAGAGGTGCACAACCACACATACTGTATATTATAAAGACAAAGTTACATTGAAGCCAAAATATTAAAAACTAATACAAAATAACACTTTTATGTGGGCAGTCTCACAAACACAAATTCACATGAAGCGAAAACTCATTATGAACCTATTACGGATAGTCCATGAGATGCTCATTGTTTGAACTGGAATTGGCAGGAAGTATATTTGATTGGCCCAATTCCAAAGTACAAATAGACTTCACTAAATTTGCATGCAAATCAAATATTGGACAGCTCACTGACCATCTAGCGTGACTATACTGTAGTGGCTGATATTGGAGAGCTCTCCAGATGTCATACATGTTGCAGGTTTAAGAAGTTGACAGAATTATATATCAAAGTTACAGATCCAGATGAAAAAGTTAACAGACTAGACAGGCCTGGAACCCACTAGCAGCACTTTTCGAAGCACTTGTAATTTGAAAAGCTCTTGCTAATGTAATACTATGTGTGCGATTCCACTTGAGGGATGCAATTTTCTAAAAATTCCCCAAAGCATTACATTAGCAAGTGCTTTACAAACCACAAGCGCTTAGAAAAGCGCTGCTAGTGGGTTCCAGGCCATAAGCATGTATATGGAGCAATGTACAGGGTCCTTGCATTCTAGAACTTAGGATAAGGACTGGGACCCACTACAAGCACCTTTGCTGTGCTCTGCTACAGTGGAGCCCTAAGAGGGTGGTTCTGCTGCAATGTTGCGACAGCGGAATGAACACAAGAATACTGCATGCAGCATTTTCAGAGTGATCTCAGAGCGAATGCATGGCAAATTACATTCCTTCAAGATCGCTCCAAAAATCTCACTGAAAATTGCTGTATTTAAATCACAAGTGTTTGCAGAAAAGCACTGCTAGTAGGCTCTGGGCCTAAAAGGCCAAATGCACACAAACAGCTACAACTATGCAATAATAATCAATGTATGCACACAGCTATGACCTCCCTAGTCTCCATCTAGTAATCTATACAATAAAAGGGCCTCAGCACACAACTAAAATTAAAAACAGGGGCTCCTGATCTCGCTTTACTGCAGTAACCTGTAGTAATCTCACTGACTATGCCCTGGTGAGAGGCAGCACATTTAGGCTAGGGCCAGCCATGTAGACAGCTTATCTTATTGGTGTTCTTGTGCTAATTATATCAGCATTACAAATATACAAGGTGTCCATCTGTATATTTACTATGTAAGCCTATCTATGCTCCCAGGAATTGACTACCAAAGCAGGTCCAACATGCTAATGTTCATTATGCAGAGCAACAAAACAGAGGCAGCTGGCTGTCCGCATGAGAGAACCGCTTCATACAGATGGCAGCAGTCATTACAATGGATGGGAGCAGGACTACTGGGTGCACCTTTGTTCCCCACCAACCCTGCATAGTGATGGTCTGTTGTACTTAAAGCTAAAAATGCCTGCTTTACTTGCCTTTACAACAACCCCCCCACAAAAAAAAACATTATTGAATGAAGCCCACAGTGGGCTACATTACCTCCTCTGGAGTGTCCTTATACTACATGTTATGTCCGGAGTCACTCCCATTCCCGTAAGTATTCAACAGGATCCTTCATTCAAATACTTTTCTGGAAGGTCTCCCAAGCAGTGTCCCGTAATTCAAAAAGGTGCGGGGCTGAGTTCCAAACCGCACGTGCACAGTGAAAGAAAGCGATCACAAGTGAGTTAGATACTCGCCTCAGTAGAGGGAAACCTTTCGCTAGGACTCTTCTTTGCAGCCACACATACATGTATGTAGCACGAGCGTAAAAGGCCACACACAAGTGGCTCTGTGCTACTGTGCAGTGTAGCCACGCTCATACATGGAGGAGAGCATGGCCACGCAAACATATCCAACAAGCTCTTGTTGAATAAATTTAAAGTGTTCCAGCGCTGGAGGAAGCCTCTGAAGCAAGTATTCAATGTTCCTCTTTGTTTTTGCTTCAGGTACTCTAACAAGCAAAGATGATTGTTTTGATATGGGGAGTACTCAAACTAAACTAGAACTGAGTTTTATGATATGTGGGAAGTTGAATGGTTCACTTTGAAGTTTGGAAGACGTGCGATTATTTCTTATAGCAAGGTGATGTGACTAAAATGACTAGCTTCACGTATGTGCAAACTCACCTGAGCGACAATGGAAAGGATTCCCAACACCGCTATGAAGGCAGCCACACTTTCTGGTGAAAAGTTCATCATCTAATTGGAAAAATAAATGGAATGTAAAAGGCTTTTGACAGTTGGCACATGAACAATTTATCAAATAAAGTATTTTACTGTGTAAATAAGTACATTAAAGGCTGTGCAATTACACAGAATACATTAAAAGCGCTCATGCTCGAAGACTGACTACATTTAGCGATGGTGACTACGGGCTACATTTGGCCAGATGAAGTTAGCCAAGACCCGTGAAACGCTTTGTCTATCGTGCATGAATAACTGGTTTGTCCTTTTCCATGAATAATTGGTTTGTCCTGAGAAGGTAAGACGTTACACTTTTTTCATCTACATAGTACTTTCTCATCTATACAGTAGTTTGTTGCGGTTATTCATCAAGGGCGCCTCCACTAGTTTTCAGTTCAGATAATACCCCCTGGGGTTCACAGCCACAAGGACTCTGCAGTCCTCACAACTATCAGAGCGACCAACATCTGCACCGACAGACCTGGTATACCGATTGGGCATAGTTCTATTCCTGCAGGCTCTGACGGTGGTATTTACAACCCAACCTTGTAAGTATAATCTTACACACCTTATTCTTACTACAGTACTAACTCAACCAATGATACTGCACCATTGGGCTCCTGGTCTCTCTCATCCTATATACTTGGAGTTTACAGTTAACTGTCAAAAATCGAAAATCCCTTTTGTATAATACTGTATATACTCTGACACATCTGAGATATGACTATTCGCATAACTGCTGGTGAAAAGCAGCTTCATATCTTCTGGTAAACAGTAATTTCAAAAGACTGAGTGACTCTTGTTCAAAAGAATTTTTGCAAAAGTGTATGCACTGGAAGTCAGACCACAATCATGTCACTTGCATGGCAGAAGACCACAAAAGCCTCAAAAGTTGAAAGTACTGTCACTGGCTTTTTCCTCAGTGTCCCAGGAAATAGGAAGAGGGCAAATGTGCTTAAGAGTACCCTCATCATCAAGAAGAGAACGACAGTTCACCCAAAGATCCCAGTAAACGTTTCCCACGCTGTAGTATTGCTTACCTGTCTGAGGTACAGGAAGAAGCTAGAATACTGTCCAGCCTCAGGTAGGTAGGAGAGGAACACTGTGATACAGATGAGCAAAACAATGGAATCCTGGCCAACCTTCTTCAGAGACTGAGATGGGAAAAACAACAACTTTAATCAATAAAATAGTTATACATGAAGTTTAGATTTTAAGGTACAAATCACAGAAACAGGGTAATGAAATAAGGCTAGTGTATCCCTTTCTCAGAATCTTCAGGCTATAAAATGTGCCAAGCAGCGACAATGCAGAAACATTCATAGCATGTGCAGGACATCTATTGCTTTGTATTGTTCACACTGCTTGCCAAGGGACCTGCAAACTACTAAATGACTGTGCAGCGCATTACCTTGCTTACCAAGCATACACACTGCACTATCCCATAATGACAAAGCACACACAGCACCAAAGGTTACCATATGCAAGCAGACGCAGGCCAAGCAAACATCACAAGGCTAATGTGACAATGTATAACCTCTAGTGTAAAGTGACACAAATATAGCCGAGTGATGAGAAAAATAAGGCATGTTAAAACACTAAAATATTAATCACACAACAGGAATGAAACTAAAATGCAAAGCCAGTTTAACCGTGTACAATGATGCTTAGAATCCTTTAAAGCAAACATATGAAGGGGAAGCTGAGTAAAACTTACCTCAGTAGTGGAAAGCCTCTGGAGGTTTCCCAGATCATCCATTCCAGCACTGGATCCTTTTTCTTGTAGCCATGCTCTGGTTGTGTATGAACTTTTCCGGATTAGACATGCACGAATAATGTCTGCGCATGGCAAGTAGAACAAAGCCGTCCGTGCACCGCTTTTTCCCTCTGTGCAGGAGTGCTTCATTCTACTGGGCACGTGTGTATCTTACTCGAGCATGCCCACTACAGATGTGCTTGTACATTGTGGAAGCATGGCTACAAAAAAACTTTTCCAACATGCTCATTTTTAATAGTTTGAATAATTTTAGAAGGACCCAGTGCTGGGATGGTGGGCTCTGAGAAGATCTGGGAAGCGTCTGAACTATCCAGAGGCTTCCCACTATGTAAGTATCTATATGTATATTTTTTGCTTCAGGTACACTTTAAAATTTTCTATATTTTTATATGAAGTTTTACCTAAAATTTTTGCTGAATTTCGAACAAATCTTGTTTGAACATGCTTTGGTTCTTTAACCACTTAACAACCTCTGCCACGCTTATCTACGCCCCTTTAAAATTCACCTGAGTCACAGGGGCGTAGATAGGCAACTCCTGTTTATTTTCCTGCTGTGCGCGATCGCGTTCGCGTGCGCGATCGCGTTCGCGTGCGCGATCGCGTCCGCGTGCATGCGGACGGGCATACGCGTCGGGCACCCGCTGGTCTGTGATTGGCTGATGTGAACATGTGTTCACAAAGCCAATGACAGTGCTTATTCATGCAGAATGTGTGTAAACATTGTATCAGTCACTATGCTGTTACAGTTACTGAGATCACTCTTGAGAGGATCTCAGATAACTAACACAGCATTAGTGACTGATCAGCATCAGTGAGGTTTTTTTTAAATAAATTATACCCCCATTAAGCCCATTAACCCTTGCCTCCCTTAAATGTGAAAATTGCTGTGGTTTTTAGGTGAAAAACCCTGTGGTAGAGAAGTGGTTAAATAACACATAAAACACATTTATGAAATCATGCATCACGGCTCAAACAAATTTGGGGTCTAAGAACCTCAGTAAAACACCCGATGCCCATAAAGCTGGAAAAGGTTACAAGATTATATTAAAAGAAAAACACTGTATTCCAGTGAACAAATCTTCTCATCTGTGAAATATGGTGGTGGGAGATGAATGGTTTGGACCTGTATTGCTGCATCAATGACGGAAAGCTGATGCAACAATCATTTATCAACTAAAACAGAGAATTTTAAAGGCAAATGTCAATACATCTCTCCTTGAACTGAACCTCAACAGACGGTAGGCTTTGCAGCATGACCAGTATCAAACATATTGTTTAACCAAAAATGGTTAAAGAAGAACAAAGTGAATGTTTGGAAATTGCCATGTCAAAGTCCAGGCCTTAATCTAATTGAAATGCTGTGGAAAGACCTAAAAGCATGCGTTTCATATGAGGAAACCCGATAACATCCGAGGGCTGAAGCTATTATGTATAGAGGAATGGGCCAAAAGGGGCAGGGCTAATCAATTGCTGCCACTAATGTAGTTGCAGTTATTGCTAAGCAATGTGGTCACACCAAATAATGAGAGTATGGTTTACTTACGTTTGCTACATGCAAACAGTATTGTTCTTGGTTTTCAAAAAATACAATGTTTTAGACCAATTTTTTTAACTAGGAAATTAAGATGATGTTTTAGATCAAATTCATATAAAAAGAAGAACATTTTAAAGGTTTAACCAAACTTTCAAGCACCAGCGTACACGGAATCAGCTATCTCCACAAGTAATGCAGGCTCAGCAGGTACCCATGCATATCAGACTTGTGGAAAGTTCACACAGCAGACAAAACTCTCTTTAGACCAGTTATGGATGATTATTTACTAGCAATATGCATGGGCACCACTTTGCTCTCTGCATACTCATGTCTATGTATGGGTACTTTAATGCAGTTCATGGTTAAATGTCTGAAGTGGACCTGTCACATTCATTTATAATCTCAAACAGTGTGAGCGGCAGTACGGAGGTAAAACTTTGACCAAAAGACTTTGATTGGAACTAGAATTTGCATTAGCAGAAACGGATCTTTGCAAAGGACAAATTAGATTCAAGAACTAGTGGTCAATAGACCAGTTGCCAAATTGGATGTATCAGAATCTGATTATCCCAGTGAAAAGCACCCTTTCCACTGTTTGTGGGTATTTCTAAAACAAATCTTCACTATTTATAGGCTTAGAATTTACATATCACCATCAATTTCAATTTATTATTTATGTAGGTATTGCAGAATTTTCAAGAAATGTGAGTGTGTCAGGTCTACATGAATAAAGCACTGAGAAATCCTGCATAAAATGACAAAACCAATCCAGAGACTGGTGGACAAGAAAGGAGGAAGTAAAAGAAAAAAGAAAAAAAAAGGCCAATGTAAAAGTATGAACGTAGTGTATTTATGGATGCAAAGTGCATCCAGCCACAAATAGGCTGCAGTTCCTCTTCCTATGTGGCTCCCATTACAGATCTGGTATAAACATATCTCAAACCGCTGTGCATTAATTACCAGAAACCTCTCACGCTAACTATAGAAATTTAATGCAATAAATGCCTATGAAATTAGTTACATACCGTATTCTTCAAACTATAAGTGTGTGTGCGTATGTATGTGTGCGTGTAGTCAGTGCGTCTTATAGTCCAAATGCTACATTTGGACCGCACCAAGTCCTGTGTCTCCCTGTGTCCCTCCCCCATGTCCTGTATCACCCTGTTTGTGTCCCCCTGTGTGCTTTACCCTGGTCATCCGTGTCCAATGACCTGTCCTCTTTTCCTGCATCCTCATGTCCCATGCCCCCCTATGTCCAGTTACTATTCCCATGCATAGCAGCCACGCAGCTTCACTAATCCCAGGAAGTAGTCTTTGGGCTGCAAAGTACCAACCAGGCGGGGGCGCTGCCCTAGACCGTTGGGATTGGCGGTCTGGGGCAGAGTCCCTCACCTGATAGGTACTTTGCAGTCCAAAGGCTATCATACTTCCTAGGATCAGAAGAGACGCAGATGCTTTGCAGGGGGGACAGCGATTTGACTTTTGTAGCTGCCTGCAGGTTTGTGCTGCCACCAACAGATGCTGCTCTCCTCCCACCACACGACTGGTCCTCACTAATGTGCGCTGAACCAGCTTGTAGCAGCATCCTTTTTTCCTGTCCTCCGATAAGTATTTTATCACAGCACAACTTTAAGGCTGGGCCACAGTTTCTGGATTGTTGCAGAGACATTTCCTGGATAAACCGTGTCTGAGGCTATAATTCCATCTCCCTTCCACATCCATAGAGGGGAGGGCCACTGCTCGCGGGTGCCAGGAGGCCTCTCTGCTTCATAGCCACACGCTGGTCCCCAGGTGCAGGCAGGCGTCCTGGATCATCTCCAGATTGGTGGTGTGAGTTAGCAAAGTGCGGGATGCTGCTGTAACCTCCCCCCCCCTGCTAGCCCTATGCAAGCTAGGTAAATGTGGATGCTGCACTGTGACATCATGATGTGTCATGGCTGGTTGGACAGGAGTGAGTGAGCTCACACGGTGCTGAGGATAATGGAGAATATATAAAGGTGCCATGGAATGTCCTAGCTGCCTGCCCCGTCAAACGATTAAACCCTAGGAAGTTTGGCTGTTGGAGGCCGTGCTGCTGCTGCTGCAGGCTTGGCAGCTCGGAGGGAGAAGCTCCACAAGATGCCCCTGCACAAAAGACGCACCAGGTTTAGTACATGTTTTTTTCCATGGTTTTTGCCCTCTAAACTTAGGTGCATCTTATGGTCCGAAAAATACGGTAGTTATTTGGGTTGATAAAAGACATACCTCCATAAAGTTCAACCAGAAAATAAAATACAACACTAGCTTGCATCCTCACATATCCCTGTTGATCCAGAGGAAGGCGAAAAACCCTTAAGGTGAAGGTGAAACCCCCGGGCGCTGCCCCCCAATGTATAAATGTGCCCCCCGTGTGTGCATTTATACATTACCTGTCCCATGTCAGCCTCGATGCGGTGTCCGTTACCTCTGGGCAGCTCTCCGTACACGTCACTGGCACATAGCGTCTGACGTCAGTCGCTATGTGCCAGTAGCGTGTATGGAGAGCCACCTGGAGGTTACGGACACCGCATCGAGGCTGACATGGGACAGGTAATGTATAAATGCACACACGGGGGGGGGGCACATTTATACATTAGGGGGAATGGCGGTGCAGACGTGGCAGGCTCAGCAGATTCCCTGAAGATTTCATGCTGAAATCGGAAGGGAATCAGCCCACAGTATATGGGCAACTTCGACAACGACAAATTTATCTCTAATTAGATTTGATTAGAGATAAATTTGTCTCTGTTGAATCTGCCCATAATCTTCTGATGTATGGGCACCTTTACAAGGCATGGTCCAATTAGCCCCAAAAGTAAAAAAAAACAAAAAAACAAAAAAAAAAAAACAAAAAAAAAAACACTTTCCTGACTCAGATAAAATCCCAGGATAAACACAATGTTTAGAATCAGTTTAATGCTAGGCAGATTCACCTGCCAGATCAATTATTTCCAACATGTCCGATCTGAATTTCGATCGATTTTGTTTTTTTTAAATCGTTTTTTCAATCGATTTTCATTCAGTTCTATGAAAAGCGATAAAAAAACCCAAAAACTAGTAATAAAACAATCGGAAAATCGAAAAACTAATTGAATTTCAGATCTGACATGTTGAAAATAATCGATCTGGCAGGTAAATATGCCAGAAAATTGTATGTTGTGTACCTAGCAAAAGGCGCTGTCCTGTTACACTACTACTGCCACAGGGATTCACTTTACACATAGAGCACAAGTCACTAGTACCAGAGAGTAAAGCCCGAGTACACCAGAAAAATG
This sequence comes from Hyperolius riggenbachi, assembly GCF_040937935.1. Classification (NCBI taxonomy): domain Eukaryota; kingdom Metazoa; phylum Chordata; class Amphibia; order Anura; family Hyperoliidae; genus Hyperolius; species Hyperolius riggenbachi. The sequence goes on along the minus strand of NC_090651.1, from coordinate 138,028,438 downwards.
GTCCATATCTCCCAGAAATCAGCTGTTTACCTGGATGCCACTTTGAATTATTCATATGTAGTTGTGCAATCACAGTCATATTTGCAGTGAGAGCCTATTAAAGGGATTTGAAAACTGCCATATTTTTACCTTGAAAAAGCTCATTGCCTGGCTCTAATCTTTTTGGCTTCTGAAACAAGCACGCAGTGTGTTCAAACTTCAGCTACCTGATCTGCATGTTCAGTCTCGGGCAGTGGCTCAATGTACTAGATGCCTCAGAAGTTCAGCAGAACAGCCAGGCGTTATACACTGTATAAATAAAATAGTGCTTCCTCTACACCACTCTCTCGCTACACAGTCACTTAAATGTGGGTTAATTTGCAGGATCATTTATTTTCACCAAAGACTTCTACACTTGCACAACCTGAGCAAATCAGGCCTGACACTTTCTTGTCACACCAGTGGCTGGAGCTCGTTTCACCTGTACACGTAAAGCTTATTAATATGATAAAAACAGGCAACTTACCTTGCATTAAACAGGTGATAAATTACCCTAAAACCTTGTGCACTACGTTAGAAAATTATATATCTGTGTAATCAAGAAAACATGCAAGCCCAGCCAATGGCCCATTAAAAAACAACGACTGGATCTTCGTGAATTACACAAAACTTCATTATAGTCTACAGCAATGGTCCATACAACTTTAGCCTTGACAGTTTCCAAACACAGCAGCAGTTATTACATCAAAGCAGAGAGAACATTTCTATGATTTCAAAAACAGTTTCCAGTTTTAACAGTGTAGGTAGGCCAGAGTTACTGTTTAAAATACATGGTGCTGATAACTTTATATATTCACTTCATGGGGTTAACTTTAAATTAAGAAGACCAATGTTGTGAAGTGGAATTTCTTCTTTTGAAGACAACCTGACTTTTTCCCCCCCATTTGCACTGCAGTGCCCCTTTTTATCCCCCCCCCAACTGGGAGTGCTTGAAATTTACCGTATCTTAACACAGGATTGGCTCTCCCCTTCTACCACCGAGTGGCGCTGTAATTCTGATCTCCTCCTCCAGGTCCCACTCGCATGATATATGACGTGATTGGGACCTGAAGGAGGGTGTCAGCATTACAGAGCCAATCTCCTCTTCCAACACTGAGCGGAGCTGTAACACTAACATCCTCCTTCAGGTCTCTAACATGTGATTAGTCGGCAGTACATCGGCGCTCAGAGATGGAAGAGGTGGTCCTACAAGAGGAGTGGCATCCTGGGTCCAGGTCAGGTAAGTGTGCTGCTCTGCATAGGGGTGCATTAGGCAGCCATGAGTTTAGCTGGCTGAAGCAGCCCTGCCCCAGTTAAAAGGTTCAAACTGCTGCTGCATTTGACTACAAGCCTGACTGCCTTATCTGCACAGCAAAACCTTGCAATGAAAAAACAAAAACTAGAATAGAAAAAAGTGCAGGAATGCACTGAATGCTAACTTGCTATTTAGACATGTTAATGAGATGCAGATAAGTTTAGTTTGAATGCAAACAACAAATGCAGGTCCAGTCAATTTTGATTGGGCCAGTTCCAAATGCACCATACAATCAATTAAACCTAAATGCAGGCCAGAAATATTAGCATCTCATTAACTATTGCTAATGCTCACATAATTGGTTTAACATTCAGACTCACTTCAGGTACAGTCATTTAATTTTCCATTTCCGTCAGGCCACAATTTCAGTGCGCTCTAGGTTTTTGGCAAAAAATTGCAGTTTTTTTTGCATTGAAATATATTCATGTGGGAATATTAATGCAAAAAAATGCATGCAAAAAAAACCTGGAACCTTGCCTTAGAACTACTGGAGGAGCCTGACAACCGGTTTCAGCTATTTTTCCTGGACGAGTCAGGCTCTTCTATACAGCCAGGGAGGCTCACAGACTTTCGAACACTTCATACAACATATTAACGGAAAATGATGATTAATTATATTCAGTAAAAGGCTAAAAGAAGAACCGTGCTTTACAGGGATCCTGAGACGGGATTATTGGGTGTATTTATTACTTACCTGTGGCCTCCTCCAGCCCCTTGAAGTGTGTGGGCTCCCTCGCCATCCTCTTCGGCTGCTTCGTTCACTGGATATCCCTCGCGGTCATCTGGCAGCTGGAAAGGATGGCAAGGAAACCCACGCATCTCATGAGGCTGGAGGAAGCCCTAATACCCTTAATATGAGCTGAGTTATGAGGAAACAAAGACCTGCTATGTGGCCAAATAAGCTATTAAATGAGCCCCCAGAAAAGAGATAATAGTATCCTGTTTAGAACTTTCACTCAACATACAGCAAACCAGAAAAAAGTGAATGTATAAAAGTATATTATATTTATACTGTGATGCATAAATGCATGAATATGCTTCACCGAACAAGGATTAAATGCAACTTCTATAATATAAAGGTGTTAAATGGTCGCTTACTGCAAATGGATCTGCTTGTTCCCATGATATCGGGGCTCCCCATGAAGCTGGCCTCATTTTCTCAGGAAGCGACTCTGGGACAGCTATCAGGATGAAGCAGATATCCAGCAGCGCAATTGCTGTTGCCAGCAGCACCACAAGCGAGTCTCCATACGCATGACTGAGGTAAGCTCCAATGGCCGGGCTAGTGACCAGACTAGCTGCAAATGTTGCAGAAACCTGAGAAAAAAGGAAACATTTACAAAAAGCACAATACAGGGACTGTCTTTGTTGCCCTGAACAACACTTTGAGATATCTAATGCCTGAGAGAGGGAAATCTGGTATAAAGTACACCTGAACTGAATGGCATATGGAGACTGATATTTTCTTTTAAACAATACCAGTTGCCTGACAGTCCTACTGATCCTCTGTCTCAAATACTCTCAAGCTATAGACCCTGAACAAGCATGTAGATCAGATGTTTCTGACTTAAAGGGAACCTTAACTGTCCTAAAAAAAAAAAAAAAAAAATGTTTCACGTACCTGGGGCTTCCCCAAGCCCCCTGCAGCTGTCCTGAGCTCTCGCCGATTCTCAACAAGCCTCCTTTCCTTTGCCACCTAGTTTCATTTTCTCCACGTGTCTCCTTGTACACGCTCCCGTCAAGCACGTCCTGCGCAGGAGCAGTATGAGGTTTCTCTTACTGCACCTTTATGAGGGGAACAAGTACAAGGAGACACGTTGAGAGGGGCAGACTCAGTAGCCCGAAAATGAAACTAGTTGACAGCGGGGGAACGGAAGCTCGTTGAGGACCGGCGAGGGCACAGGACTGCTGCAGGGGGTAAGTGAAACTTTTTTTGTAAAGGACAGTTAAGGTTCCCTTAAAGTACGAAGGGATAAGCTGCATGCTTGTGGGTGTGATCCAGATACTACTGCAGCCAAAGAGATCAGCAGGACTGCCACGAAACAGGTATTGTTTAAAAAGAAATAAAACATGTCAGCCACCATTTAATGGCACACTGTCGCATTTCAGCAACATGCATCAGTGTGTGATATGCAAGGACACCAGATGAGACAGCGGCTGCCATATTTAAACATTGACAGCTGTCTGGCTGTCCTGACTTACCGTCAGTGTCTGAATCACACATGTGAAACAAACTTCGGTAAATTTTTAGTCACAGCACCTGAACTGCATACTCATTCTGTGTCTATGGAAATCAGACTGTTCGCTCGAAGCATCAAGATGGACTGAAGCCGCTGTACACATACTATATTCTCTACAGATGTGGCCCCAACCAGTTCTCTTAGCCAAGAACCATCTGGTGTGTATACAAAGCTTTAGTGGTAAACAAACATGTCTATAACAGCACTCACTAGTGAAAAATGTCACATAACAATAGTGAGCAATGCAGCAAAACAAAGCACTGGCAATTAACATCTGCTACATCCTCTGACTAGGCATTTGCTATGTTGCTCTTTTCATGCTCATAATGTCAGTATGCTAATATTCCTGTACAAAGCCAGTGTAAACATTTAAGTCATCCACTTGAGAGCTATGTCAGTAAACAGCACAGAATGATTCTGCTCATATTGCACTCACAGTCTGACATGAGCTGGAACTATTTACACAGAGCTGGCAGGTAAAATGCAAGGACTCATTTGTGTTTGTGCACTGATCCTGTCACCTTGCCAGAAAATGTACAAACCGTATCTATAAAATCAACTGAAAACAGATAAGCTGACATCTTTGAGCAGGAAAGATTGCTCTTCTCAGAAAAAGCAAATGACTATTACAACAGTGTCTCCCAAAGCTGCCCAAGTACCAGTGGTGCATTTATTTTGCAGGTAACTTCGCATACGTACAGTTGCTATAAAGAGTTTTATTTAGCTTTGCAGGCTTAAGCTGGCCATACACTAGGCCGATTCCCTGCCGATCGACAGAAGATTCGATCACTGGGATCGAAACTGCTGTCAAATCGTTAACGCTAAATTTCGATCTATTTCGTCCTGAAATAGATCGGTCCCGTCGATCGCTCCGTGCGGGAAATCACCGTCGATCGCCTGTGGGTAGGGAGTGCGTCGCTAGCGGCGTTCGAGTGCCCGACGACCGACGCAATACAGCTGCAATACATTACCTGCTCCGCCGGCGCGACTCCCCAGGTCTCCGCTGTCTTCTTCTCCGCGCTGGTCTCCGGATCCGGCAGGCTACACGTCTTCCTGTCCCGGCAGGAAGTTTAAACAGTAGAGGGCGCTCTACTGTTTAAACTTCCCCCAGACAGGAAGAAGTGAAGCCTGCCGGACCCGGAGGACCAGACCAGAGCGGAGAAGACGACAGCGGAGACCGGGGGGAGTTGCGGCGGCCGGAGCAGGTAATGTATGCGGAGGGGGCGGCGGCAGCACCACCACCACAGATTGTGAACGGTTTCAGGCTGAAATCGATTCACAATCTGTTTGCAGTAAAGGCAGCCATACGATCCCTCTCTGATCAGATTCGATCAGAGAGGGAACTATCTGTTGGTCGAATCTGATGGCAAATCGACCAGTGTATGGCTACCTTTATACTTCAAATATATCATCAGGTTCAAAAGGATTCAAAACAACCTAGGTTGCAATATAGAATACATTTAATTTAAACTGCTTTGTAAGTTATGCTAGAATTGGTGGGTGGCGCTTGCCCATAAAACATTGAAAAACTCCGCCCCTCCCAATGGCAAAAAGCAGAGTTAGTACCTGCTAACGATGTTTTCAACAATCCTTCAGGGCAAAGGTGAGACGTAGCTCCTCCCAGGAACAGGAACAGACAGCACTTCCCCTATAAAAAAGTCACATGGTTAGTCCACCCTCAGTGCGTTTAGCCAAGTACCCGACAGGTGAACATTCCACTAACCCATAACCGTGCAACTATCAGACACAGACAATTAACACCCGGGTGGGATCGTTGCCCTGAAGGATTGTTGAAAACATCGTTAGCAGGTACTAACTCTGCTTTTTCCCCACAATCCTTCAGGGCAAAGGTGAGACGATTAACAAGTAATACAACCTCAGGGTGGGACCACCGCTTGGAGAACGTTTCTACCAACCGCCTGGTCGTGTGCAGACATTGCATCAATTCGGTAATGACAGATGAACGTAGAAAAGCTTGACCACGTTGCTGCTTTACATATTTGCTCAGGCGAAGCCCCTACATTATTAGCCCAAGAAGCTGCCCTAGCTCTAGAAAAGTGAGCTTTAAATGAGGCAGGAGCCTCACTTCCCATAACTCTGAAAGCTTCTATAATAGCTAACCTAATCCAATTAGCTATAGTAGATTTAGAAGCTCTCTGACCTACAGTTTTCCCTGAAATAAAACAGGTAAGGAATCTGTCTTCCTGACATCTGCAGCTCTGTTTAAGTATTCCAGAACACATCTAACATCTAATGAGTGAAAAAAATCCTCTCTTTTCCACAACTTGGATTCACACAGAAGGTAGGCAAAATAATATCCTGCGACCTGTGAAACCTAGACCTAACTTTTGGACAAAAGTTTGGATCCGACTAATACCAACCTATCCTGAAAATAAGGACTTTTCATAGACAAGGCCTGTAGCTCACTAACCCTTCTGGCTGTAGTGATGGCTACTAAAAATACCGTCTTTAATGTAAGAAATTTAAAAGAACTGTCCCCTAGTGGCTCAAAAGGACCTTTGGACAGCCCCCTAATACTAACGATAAATCCCAAGGAGAAACGTATGGCTTGTAAACTGGCAGTTTCCTAGATAGAGCCTTCCGAAATCTCAGTATTGGAGAGGAAGACAAGGGGATACCTGAAAAAGCAGATAAGGTAGCAATCTGCACCTTAAGCGTACTCACAGAAATATTTTTATCCAAACTGTCCTGGAGAAACCAGGACTGCTGGGACTGACAAGCTATCAAACTTAGAGCCAGATAACCAAAGATGGAAAGTCTTCCAGTATTTTTAGATAGATCCTCCTAGTAACTTCCTTACAGCTAGTAACCAATGTAGAGGCTGCCTTCTCAGATACTCCAAACTTTTTGAGTAAGGCTAATTTAAGATCCAGACTAACAGATTCAATCTGCCTGGATGCGGATGCCACAGGTTCCCTTGTAGCAGTAGATCCGGCCTGCAAGGAAGTCTCCAAGGGTCTTCTGATGCTAACCTCCTGAGAGCTGAAAACCAGCTCCTTCTCGGTCACCAAGGTGCTATCAAAATCATCCAATTTTGACAACCTCTCCATTTGCTGATGACCGCCGGAATCAAATTGAGAGGAGGAAATGCATACAGAAGTGGAAAGTTCTACTCTTGAATGAATGCATTCACCGCCCCGGCTTTGATCTCTTGGATTGAGAGAGAAAAAAGTCTGAATCTGGGTATTGTCTTCTGTTGCAAACAGATCGATTGACTGTGTTCCCCATCGTTTTATGATGTCTGCGAAAACACCTCCTTGTTTAGAGACCATTCTGATGACAGAATCCTGCTTCTGTTCAGTTTGTCTGCATCTATATTGAGTGTTCCCTTGAGATGAACAGCTCTCAAGGATGACACATTCTTTTCTGCCCAAGACAAGATGTCCTCAGCTTCCTCCTACAACTACCGGAATTGCGTGCCTCTCTGTTTTTTTGATAAACGCTACTGCCGTAACGTTGTTTGACTGGATCAGAACATTGGACTGCAACAGTATCGATTGCACCTGAAATAAAGCCAGCCTTACTACTGTTAATTCCTTTCACTTGGATAACCTTTGAGACTGATTTTGTCCATTTCCCCTGAAAGGCTCTGTGGGCTATATGAGCTCCTCAGCCCCAAGCGCTTGCATCCGTAGTTATTACGTTGTCTACAGGCCCCTTCCAAGGCCTGCCCTTCACAAGGTAGAATTCCTCCAACCACTGTTGCAGAGACAACACACAGTTTGAGGGATTTTGACTTTAAAATCTAATGTTTGTGGACGACCGTCCCAATTTTCTAGGAGAAACCTCTGTATCTTCCTGATATGCGCTAATGCCCAGGGAACTGCCACCATCGTGGATGACATTAACCCAAACACTGACAAAATCGTTCTTAGGGAAACTTTGTCTTCCCCTTGTAATGATTTCACTGCCAAACTTATCTTCAGAATCCTCTTGGGAGGAAGGAAAATCATCTGTTTTACTGAATCCACTAGCATGCCAAGAAACTGAGTTCTCTGACTTGGAATTAGAGAGGACTTCTCCAGGTTGATGATCCAACCTAGGGATCGGAGATGTTCCGATACCAGATTCAAATGGCTTCTCAGCTGTTCTGCTGAACTTCCTAGAATAAGCAAGTCGTCTAAATACGGAATGGTTAAAATCGATTGTTCCCTTAACGGAATTAATGCTTCTCCCAGAATTTTTGTGAACATTCTTGGGGCAGAAGTGATCCCAAACAGGAGGCAAACAAACTGGTAGTGTTCTACCATCCCATTTATTCTCACTGAAAAACTTAGGAATTTTTGTGATTTTTTGGTGAATCGGCACATGCCAATATGCATCTCTTAGAACCAGAGATGCCATAAAGGCCTCTGGAAACAGTAACTCCCTTACTGATTCCATCCGAAAATTTTTCATAAACCGACTCAGGTTTGTTAGGTTCAGAATCAGGCACAGGATGAATTCCATTACTCTGTACAGCTCCACGGAATATGTTGGCGCTTTATAAATCAATAATAATAATAATAATAATAATAATAATTCTGTCTTAGCATGTTCTGCAATATGCTCAAAATCTCTGGAACCAGAGTGGGATCTCTTCGGGCCTTTGAGATCACAAATCTTGATGGTGGAGGAAGGGCAAACTATTTGGAAACCAAACATTATTGTCTGGCGAATAAATTGATTTTTTGCCACTTTTGCCCACCTAAGAGAAAGTATCTTAGCCTTCCTCCCACCGCCTGACACGAGTCATGGGGATTCTGACTGGGTCTCTAGAGCTTTAGACTTAAAGCCCCCTTTCCTGGACTTGTCAAAAGTCCACCTCCTGCCTTTACTTTGATCCTTAGAGGCATCCTTTTGATCACTCCTTGGCTTACGAAAAAATTATTACCACAGTCTTCTGTTTAAGCAACTTTATTTTTATTTGATGTTCTTTCCCAAGCTGAATCCAGCTCTGGACCAAACAACAATTCACCTGAAAGAGGGACACCACACAGCCTGTTTTTGGATGAGATATTACCATCCCATATTTTAAGCCACAAGGCTCTAAGAGAAACATTAGAGCAATGGACCTGGCTGTAAACCTAATTGCTTCAGCAGAAGCATCTGCAAAATATGCAGCAGTTTAAATGAGAATAGCAATAGAACTCAACAATTGCTAAACAGGTGCACCAGCCAGTATGTTAGCTTTGAGCTGATTAATCCACAGCTCCAAAGTTGTGGCCACACATGTAGAGGTAAAAAGCCGGCCTAAACACAGCCGCACTGGCCTCCCAAGACCATTTCAAATAAACATCCACCTTTTAAGTGGATCCTTCAGCTTTGTATAACTGATAATGAATAAACAAAACAGCTAACACATCCTTACTCAACTCCAAAAGAGTCATTTATGGCAGCAATCAACGCCTCCATATCCTCAATACAGAATTTAAACTTTGAAACAGATTCAGATTCTATTTCTCTAGCGTCTGAATCCTCAGAACTAGCTGCAAACTCAGCCTGACTAACATCAGCCTCAGTCACAGATACTCCAGATACAGCAACCTGAGAAGTGGATGGATTAGCATTCAATAATGAGGACTTAATTGATTCCAATGAAGCATTAATCACATCTCTAAAGGATCTCAATGTATTCTGAACAGAGTGACCCGGCTCCTCCCTCATAACCCTCTCTATGCACAACTGACAGAGTCTTTGCATAGGGCCACATAAAATTGCACAAAGGGAATGTTTTATCATTAGGAGGATGCCTATGCTTATCTGCAGCCGCAGCAGCAGCAGATTTAGCAGAAGCCTTAGTATTGGCATAATTAACAACACAACAAGGCATGTAACTCTGCTCACAGCTATAGCACAATCAGCCCAGAAAGAGAAACCATTATCTCACCTTTTGGGCGGCCTGGTTGCTCTCAATCCTCAGCGTCTGACATGCTTCCAGCTGACACATCCAGCGCAGGACAAACTCTCTCTGAGCAACAGTGCTACAGGCCCGCGCAGCTTCCCCTTGAAACATACCTGGCCTGCCGCGAATGGATGAGTGGCGGCCCGGAAGCTGCAGAGAGAGTAATGAGCCGGCACTACAAATTGTTACCTTCGGCATACCCGCCGGAAAGCACGCATCCGGACGCGGCCAAGCGTCCTAATGGCCGCAATGCGCTCCACATGGCCGCCGGCTTACCTCCGTCCTGCTCACTCCGCCGCAAGGCCGCCAAGGGGAACCCACGCCTTCCACTCTTGCTTTCCCTGGAAGCGGGAGAGAAAGGTAGGCAAACCCCAGGAAAGCTCCAGCCTGGGGTGCATGGCCAGACTGCCTCAGTACCACAGTCTCAGCCACCCAGAGAGATCCACCTGCAGCCCAGCACACAGGCTTCACCCAGAGGGGAGATGCCGACCTGCCTGGACGCAGGAACAAACAGCACTGAGGGTGGACTAACCATGTGACTTTTTTATAGGGGAAGTGCTGTCTGTTCCTGTTCCTGGGAGGAGCTACGTCTCACCTTTGCCCTCACCTTTGCCCTGAAGGATTGTGGGGAAAACCTCTGACACACTCTGTTGCTAGGTGTGTGTGCGCGGAGGCATGACATCCTGCAGCAGGCGGGGAGCAGCATGCACAATAAATTTGCCCATTGCTCAGCCCAGTTGATCCAGACGACGGCTCACTTGCGGAGAGGAGGTAGTTGTACACAGGCATGACTATCGTTTAAGGTGGCCGTTACAGACTAGATGTTCCACTCACCAGTCCATAAGCCATGCTTCTTTCATGCTCCTGCGTTATGTCAGCCACATACGCAAATACCACAGAGAAGGTGACTGCAAAAACACCCGATACAGATATAACTGCAAAGTACCACCTTAAAGAAAGAGCGAGATATGAAAGTTAATGAGTTGCAAAAAAGCAAAATCTAGGGTACTAATAATTGTATCTATCATACTACTCCTACAATGGACTTTCATTAGATATCCCACAGTTATACTTTATTTTTATAAACTTAAAACATAGATTCAATGTTTTATTGTCTCTGCTAAATGACACAGTATGTGTGCCAGAGCTAAAATATATAAACAATTGACTTTTTTTAAAATAAAATCTCTGGTCTCAGAAGCTGTTCTCTTCCAGGAAGGAGTTTTATGGTTGTAATTACTTATTAGTGAGGGTTATACTATTGTCCGACTAGGCCCAATTGGAGAGAAACTGTCACTTGCAGACCTGAATGTTTTTAAGCAGAAGTAAAAAGGAACACAGCCTAGTTATATGTATAATTGGAACTGTACATACACATGTCTATCTCATTACACCTCAGGAACATTTTAAGGAACTTTCCCAAACAGCTCCTAAGACAATGTCCAGCATTTTGGAGTCTGAAAAAAGGTACTTGTGCATGGATTACTTCAAGAGTGGACCATGGTAGGAAACTGTCTATTAGAGTGCCACTTAATTCTCCAGCCCAACCTCAGATCAACACTATGGCTATCATTCATAAAGCATTTCCGCATGCGGAAATGCTTAAAACAGCTGACTTTACCGAACACTCAGCAAGTTCGGCATTCATAAAGCCTCTTTCCGCATGAAAAACTGACACTACCGAGCAGAGTGATAAATTACCGCCTTGTGCGGTGATTATCGGAACAAATGTAACAAAATGTAAATTCATAAAGAATACCGCAAGCGGTATGAGGACGGGAAATACTGCTCCCTCTGATGTGGCGATAACAATGTAAAGTGAATGGAGACACAGACCTCCCAGGCAGCTGCAGTAGAGCAGAACACGGAGAAATGTATCGACTCGGCAGCTTCCTGTGTCTCCGCAAGCCTACCGCCAGCCTAGTTCGGGAAATCTCCGCACTGCTATCGCACCTGAACACTTTTTTATGAATGCCCACCCAGAAGTCTAAAATACCGGCAGCGGCGTTTTCCCGCACTGATTCTCCTTACCGACAGCACTTTTATGAATGATACCCTATGTAACACTTTATGATGATCTAAAAAAGAATGTGTTTGCTTGAAACATTAGCAACAATGTATAACTAGGTTGCAGAGTTGTCAGTGGGCAAAAAGTGTCTTTTCTATGCGTGGTTCTATGCCAATTCTATAGACCTAGACTTGTGAGTTACTATACG